>NW_006436294.1:867406-896547 GCF_000325575.1 Pteropus alecto
CTCAGATTGGGAGCTCTAATGTCCACTCACTCTCTAGTTTTCTTGTTACATCTGTTCAAGCGGAAATCTCTTGACAGGTGTAATTAAGGTCATTTCAAGAGCAAATAAACACTTGTTTATCTCAAAGTCACTTGCTCTGTAGTTTCCTTAGACATTAGACAAGCTTGGTCACTCCTCCAGCCCCTGAAGCTGCACGAAGCACTCAGCAGATTGGAAGAGAATGTCAAATGCTCAGGGGCCATAATTTGTCATCCTGGGCTCAATGCTGCTTGTGAAATTACAGTTGGGGATTGTTCAGAGATAAGCAAACACCCTCTTGGATGTGCTGTGCCCAGTCCACCAATTGTAGTGATTTATGGGGAAAATAAAACACTGGTGGAGAGATCAGGAAATGCCATCTCGGACACTAACTGGCCAAGTGACTGCAGCTAAGTTACTTCCCTCATCCAGGCCTCAGTTTCCTCATTTATCATGCACCAGATAGGTTCTTAAGTTGGGTACTTACTAATCCTGTTTATGTCCTGTGCTGTGTGAGGGGCTGAGGCCATGGCCTGGGGCTCTGTTTTCTTACTTGTGGGAAGGACAGTAACTAGTGTGGAAGTAGCATGATGCAGTGAGTTCAGTATTTGGAAAACGAAAGATGTGGTGGCTTCCAGCTCTTTCACCTACTAGCTGTGTTGCCTTGGGTGATTCTGAGAATCTGGTCCATTATAGAAAACAGGAATAGCATTGTCTGTACCGTTGTAAGAATTAAGTGATAAATGCAGCCTCTAGCCCAGTGTTTGGCCAGACACGTGACACATGTTGATGTGTTCTCTCCTCCTCCTTGAAGCACTAGGAAGTGAGATAGCCTCTTAGCATCCCCAGCAGTGGACCTCATGGGTCAAAAACTCATTCTTACAGGAAAACTGTCCAGGCACCCGGGCTGCTCAGGACACTGATTGAAAGGAAAAAGTAATTTGGAGCACTGCCCAGTGAACATCACTTAAATTTTCCTCTGTCCTAACCCTCACCCTTACACTCCCCACTAGACTTATAGAAAGACAGCTCTAACAGAGATAAAGGAAAAAGGAAGTTGTAGTGCCAATGTCTTGGTCTCTGAGGAGTTTGGGGAGACTTCCAAATGAACTAGATTTGACATGATTTTAAAGTGTAGGAAAATGAAAATCAATGAACCCAAGTTTCAGAGGGCACATGTCAGCCACACAGCCCTGTAACAGAGGACACCCAAGCAGATGAGAGATTTCCTCCATCCTGACTTTGTGCAGAGGCTTCTGGGGACCCAACTGGGAGACCCATGTCAGGAGTGCACGAAATAATCTTTGCAGGAATGTGTGAATCACTCATCCCACGCTGGGGCAGCAGAGGAAGAGAATGATACATGCATATTGCAGTCAGGAGGCTTGCCCTCCACCCTCACCCCTGCTCCATGTGTAGTAAAAAGCAAATGACAGGAGAACCTGACTTCTGAATTCATTCATAGGAGATGTGGAGAGTGGCCAGGGCTCAACAGTTTAGCCATTGAGGACAAGAAATTAATCTATCCTTTTGTTGCTATTTTAATTATTTTGTTGAAACCTCATGTACATCTCCATCTCAACTGTAGCCTAGGGGAATGCTGAGTGTTTATGAGTCAGATATTTTTCTAATACTACAATTATATTAACTTATTTATCTTCAGGGAGTTAGACATTGACAATTGAGCAAAGACTAGATGGAAATGAAGGAACGAGCCTTGCGGGTATTAGAATAAAGTACCATACATAGAGGGCAGTCAGAGCAAAGGCCCTGGGCCTAGGCCATCAGGTGGGCCTAGGAATACTTCAGGAGTCAGAGACATGAGCAAGAGGGAGAACAGCAAGATATGAGGCTTGACTGTGTTATGTTTCATGAAAAATAAAAGCTAAGAATTATTTTGTGTTCTGCTCTTCAAAAATGATTAAATCCTCTTTCAGGTAGTATCAGAGTCATTTTGCTATTTTCTAGTTGTCAACATATCTTATAGTGATAACTTTAATTGAATTTAGTCTTCTCTATCCCAACATGACATCTATAGTATCTAGAGAACGGAGAGATGTTTATAAAAATATAGACACAGAAAGCAAAAAATCATCATGTAACCACTGATCACATAATTGGTAGTGCCTACCTTGGTAGTGAGTCTCACCAGCATTGTTATTATAGTATTAGCAGACACTTTTAGGTTTTCCATGAAGAAAACCCAACTCAGATTGGCTTAAACAAAAGAAAAAATGATTACAAATGGTCTTGGGATTACATGAGATAGGAATGTGCCTTCACCTTAGAAGAAACCCAGATCAGAAATTTGAATAGTGCTAAGACCCTTGGTCACTTATTTTTGTTTCTCTCTCTGAATCTGATTCATTTGTCTATTTTTTTTTTATCTCTTTCTAAGCAAGGTACCCTCCACCTTCATCTCTGTTCCATTTTGCTGGTTCACCATACATAATAAATGGCAAATGACAGCTCCAAAGCTTTTCATATATTTCCTAAGGTTAGTGCTTCTAGCAGGAGTCCCTCTTTTCCAAGTCCAAGTCCAGGGAAGGGACTCATTGGCCCAACCTCTGGACTAATCAAATGTATTTATTGGGTGAACTCATGTATAGGAGATGCAAGCATGTGGATAAAATGGGAAAAGAAGTGATCTCAAATGAATCAGCAACAGTAGAGATATCCTAATAAGAAGGCAGGTTGCTGAGAAGAATATAATAGTTGCCCACTATAACCATCATATGTATTATTTCTATTTATCGTTATTATTACATTTCTGATCAATTTTCTACAATTTAGAAATTTCTAGGTTCTTAGAAGGGACTCTATCACATCATGAATTCTATATAACTTGACACAGAATTATTGCTAGTTCTTTCTAAGAAGCTGGTGAATGTGCTTCTCTCAACAAGACTTCAGCATCTCCCCATGGTCTGTCCATAGACAGGTAGAAAGCTCTACCTTAAAGATGATTTTAAAAAGAGCTGGTCACCATCTTCAGCATGATAACATTTGCTATGTCTGAAAATGGCTATTAAGTCAACTCCTTTGCCTCTTCAGGCTAAATCAGCCAACCTGTTTCAGCCTCGACTCAGGTATACCACTGTGATCGCTATCTTCTTGGCTATTCTAGATTCTCCTTTTCAAAATGTGGGGTTCTACTTTGGCCCCTGGCCATTGGCATTTTAGTGCTTTGTCAAGGACAGTTCATCTGTGGAATGTTGTAGGGAAGGAGTCACATTCTGATGTGAATGAGATGTCGGGCCAAATGTCCCCCGTGTGATTCCCTTAGCTGCTCTTAGTGGGATGCCAATGTGTCCTACTCAGAGTTACTCAAACATGGATTCAAATCCTGGCTCTATCACTTATTGGTCATGGGCAAGTGATTCAGTTCTCCGCCTCATTTTCTTCATCTGCACTGGGGAGATAAGAATAATAATTGTGATCTTGGAAGCTAAGCAGGGTCGGGCCTGGTTAGTACTTGGATGGGAGACCACCTAGGAAGACCGGGTGCTATAGACGTTAAAAAAAAGAATAAGAATCATGCTGAGAGAATTAGATGGAATGATTCATGTAAAGCACCAAATAAGGGGTCAGATACATGTTGTCCCATAAATCTTAGTTCTCTTCCTTTTCTCATTGTTTGAATGGAGAAACCAGCAGGCAATAGCAGCCAGGTTAACAGAAAGAAACAGGAAGAAAATTCAGGTTCTGGTCCCGGCTCTGCAAGTATGTATATGACCATGGGAAAGTTTATTATATGACACTCACCTCTAAAATAGAGAGCTGGAAATAGAGATGATATTGATCCCTGACATCTCTAAAAATACAAAATCTTAAGACTACTAGATTCCTTATATAGTTCGGCCATTTTCAAAGTGTTGAGAGATGCTTACTATACACGTTTGTCATAAAAACAACACTGGACACATTAGAATACATAGTAGATGCACAGAGTAATGGTTTCTGAATCTTTAATTGTATTAAACATCTCCATCAAAACAATCCTGAGCTCTTACGAGTTCTGATTGTGTCTTGTACCCTATTGAGCGGTAGAGCCAGAGAGTGAGATAAGAGTGAACCACGTGAGAAGTCCAAGGTGGCTGTGTTCGGTTCTGGAGAAGAGAGGGCAGAGCTGAGCCCCAGAGCGATCTGCACTAATGAGAGGAGGGAGGCCTTAGAGCCAAGATACAAACACTCAGGCAGGGGCAGCACTGAGAGGCAGAGAGCACAGGGGCTAAAAGACTGAGTTTGAGAGTCAAACACAGCCGGCCCGGAGTCCTGTCTGTGCTACCAATTATGAAATAAAGATAACACTTATCTCAAAGGGCTGTTGACAGCATTAAATGAGATAATGTATGCAAAATATTTAATATATGACAAGTGCTCAGTCAACTGTGGCTTATGTTATTAACAGAATCCACAGCAGGAGTTTGGTGGGACTGTGTTAACAGGGCCCAGAGAGACAGGCTGGGTGCCCCTCTCCTCCTCCATCAGTGTGTCTTTGGCCTTGCTACACAATCTTTTGCATAGGTTCCTGATCCCAATAAACCAGGAGATATCTAACATTGTTTTGAGTATAGATTAAAAAAAAAAAAAAAAAAAACTTTACTATTTTTGTCTTTTAGGGAGAATTTTGTTAGGTGGTTATTTTGACAACATAGTTGGTTCTTGGGTGACATATATTACTAGCATTCTAAATTAACAATATTATTAAGTGAGCTTGCTATCCTCAAACATATGCCAAGGGATGTAAGGGGGAGAGTCTTGAAATCTGAGGTTAAGATTTTATCACAGACAATCTGTGAAGGAGAAAAAGCACATCGAGATAATCAAACATTCACGAGATCAGCATATCTAATTATATCAAAATTAAAAGCTTATGACAAACAAAAAGGAAAACACTTAACCAAAATAATAAGATAAATGATAGGCTCAAGAAGCTATATTAAATAAAAAGTTGGGACTCTTCTGACTGGAAATTTAAATAAACAAAATACTAAGTGCCTCACAGACATACAGGGAAAGAACATAAACAGATGTGTCCCAGCTAGAAAACAAACAGGACAAAAAACACTGTTGCAAATAATCATGAGATATATAAAACACCATAATGTTTGATTCAACTATTCTATCACTCCCCACCCCCACAAATAATTAGACTCAATGCTAATGACAGAGGGAAAAATAAGATACAAAATAGTTTGTAAAATTTGGACATATTAAAAAATGAGAAGTAACTATACTACCATCTGATCCCTAGTTTCGATGTGCTAGAATCTTCTACTTGAAAACAAACAACTTTCTTATTTTCTTCTTCCTTGAACACATACTGGCCCATTTCTTTGTTTTTCTTCCCAGCATATCTTTCCATGTTTCAAGGCCTCCATCTGTCTTATTTTTGGCAACTTTTCTTTTCTCATATTACTTGACTTCTTATCAGCCTTTGATGGAGCTGACCATCGACTCCTTAGGCTCCCTGATGCCATGCTCCCTGATATGCCCCCTGCCCTCTCGAATACTCTTTCTCAAATTCCTTGCCATCTTTTCCTGTTTTCTTTGACATCTACATATTGGAGAGCTCCAGGCTTTGGTTTCTGGACCCCTATTGTATTCTCTTTCCGCCCTTTTTCCTAAAATTAGTTCATCCAGTATCATAACTTTAGGCATCATCTATATGGTGATGATTCCCAAATTTTCATTTCCAGTCCAGTCCTAACCTCTCACTGCACTCCAGCCTCTGCCTACTTATTTGCTTTCTCTTCTTGCATATATAGCATGCATCTTGAACATAATATGAACCAACCAAAACATTGATCTTATTTCACTCTGCCCCAATATGTAGCAATCTCAGTCTTCCCAGCTCAGAGAATATCACTATCAACCTAGTCAGTCAAATTAAAGATCCCCATCACCACAACACACACACCCCTTTTAAGATTCTCCAATGACTTTTCATTGATCTGGGGAGAGAATACAAAGTCCAAGACAAAGGCTGTCTTTGTCTCCTTCTGATCTCATCTCTCGCTCATCCTCCCCTTGAAATCACATAGCTTCAGGCTCCCTAACTTCTTTCAGGCTGAGCTCATTCAAGCCTTAGGTGCTATCCCCCACCTCCCAACCCCCCACCCTTCCAGCCTGACAATTTACTCCTAAATACAGGTGATGCCAAACTTCCTGTCATCCAGATTTCAGCTTAAATATCACCTTTCAACAACGCCTTTCCTGACCTTCCCAATGCAATTTTTTCTCTGCCAGATAAACCTGTTTATTATCATTTCATTTACATCTCATTCTATGCAGTTATAGATTTATTTGCTGAGTTGTGTATTGACGTTCTACGTCCTGAAGAATGTGAGCTGCATGGATCAGGGACCTTATCTGTTTTGATCGTCACTATATTCTCAATATCTAGATCAGCGTTGTTTGCTTTTATTATCCTGTTTACTCTTTTCTGCTCTCTACTCTTCCAGAGGGTGAATAAATTACAGAAATTTCCAAAGGCGTCATACTGAGCTGGGGCAGGTGGGGGACGTGAAGAAATTGGTTACAATTATAAAATCAAATGTTATTCCATTTTCAAATGGCTAATCTCTTTTATCCGCATCTTTTCCTAGATTTGAGTGAAAATCCCATGCATGAGAAAAAATGTCTGACTTGAGCCCTAAATGCATTATCTGCATTACCTTTCATTCTTTCTCTTAGTTCTTGGAGATATCTATCTATCTATCTATCTATCTATCTATCTATCTATCTATCTATCTATCTATCTATCTATCTATCTATCTATCTCCAGGAACTAAAAAATAGCAGCTTTCCCCAGCAGGGTTTATAACCACCCAGAGAGATATCAGTTGGTTATGCCACCAGCGTAGATATTCGACAGTAGAACCATCAATCAAAGCAGCTATCCAAATCACCACTACAGCTTTCCATGGTTCCTTAGAGGTGATTCTGTACAAGCCCCAAAAGGAAAGAGTTTTAAGGAAAACAGTAAGAGAGTGTAGCCCGCCATGAAAAGTAGAGCTAGGGGTCTTGATTTTGAGTTTCAGCTCTGTCTCTTACCAGCCATGTGCCCTTGGGGAATGACAATAGAGGCAGAGAGTGATTATAAGATGTAATTGGAATAATATCTGTGAAAATGCTTTGTAAACGACAGCATGCTAGGTGTTAATCTAAAAATAAAAGGCTGACATGAGAGGCAACAAGCGTTTATTTGAGATCAAAAAGAATTCAGGAATTATTGATTCTGGCAGAAACTCAAATAGTATTCTGATTAGGAGGCAAAGACAAGGGATTTTTATGAGAAAGGGAAGGGAAATAATTCCATGAATAGAAAGAAGGAATTTCTATAAGTGTGAATAAGCCAGGTTATTCTTTAGCTACACATAGTGGTGCTAATCCTAAAGAATGTCTTTAATTTTCGGTCCGCTAGTCAGGACATCTGCTTTCCTGGGAGCTTTGCAAACAGTTGTTTAACATACAATGTTAGGTTGGCCCAGGCCAAAGGTTATTTTACCCAGTTCGAACATTCCAAAAGTTTGAAGAATGAGACCGCTGGAATGGCTGCCCTTGCTCTATTCTAAAACGGCTTCGCTTACGTCATCTTTTCACACAGGTAAGCAGATCCAGAAGCAATCACTCTGACCCGCTGGGCTGGCATGCTGGCTGTCAGCGGAAATGGATTCAGAGCAGCTGCACAAGTCCATTCGCCCCTGGACTGTGCAAGTTTGGGAAATCTACATGGCTCTGAGCAAACTCATTAACTTCATCAATAAAACATGAAGAGTGAGATCCAGTCGCCTCTGTTTCCCTCCAATTCTTTTATTTCATTTTTTCTGAAGACACAGTGGCAGAAATGCTAGTTTGGTGCGTCTTTTTCCAGTAGATGGGGCTATTGAGCACCAAATTTTCTCAGAAGTGACATTAAAAATTTTTTTAATATAAAGAGAGGTTCAGCAACGTTGATTATTTTCTAGCTGTAAACCATTTCCTAAACTAGATCCACTAGGCTTGACACTATCATAAATATATAAAATTGAAACATAAAAATGCTTCTTATTAAAAATCATAAAAAGAATGCAAATTTGTTAATCGTATTTTCTCACTATTTGAAAACCTTGTAAATTTGTGTGTGCCCAAGCATATACACTGAAACTTGATTAAAATATCTACTACTTCACCTCTATTGGTGAAGTTTTACATTTATTTAAAAATGGGCATGGTTCATAGTCACCACTGCTGACCTATATATACTATATAATACTGTTTTTTTTCCTATGCGTACATACCTATGATAAAGTTTAATTTAGAAATTAGGCACGGTGAGAGCTTAACAACAATAATGAGTAATAAAATACAAAAATTATAACAATATACTATAATAAAAGTTATGTGAATGTGGTCTCTCAAAATTTTTCATTGAACTGTGCTCACCCTTCTTGTGATGACGTGAGATGAGACGATGCCTCCCTGTCAAGATAAGGTGAGGTGAACGACATAAGCATTGTGATGGAGGGGTAGGCTCCCAGGAGGGTAATTTGAACATAGGCACTATGATACCGGAACAGTCGATCGGCTACTAAGTGACTAACGGGAGGGGGGCAGGTATAGCCAGGACACTCTGGAAGAAGGAATGATTCATGGCCCACATGGAAAGGAGAGAAATGGCCTAGGATTTCATCATGCTACTCAGAATGGTGGACAATTTTTAAATTATGAATTATTATTCCTGGAATTTTCCATTTAATATTTTCAGACAATGTTTGAACCTGGGTGACCAAAAGCAAAGGAAATCAAACCATGGATAAGGAAGGACTACTGTATTAAAGTTTCTCTATTTTTCCAAAGGTAAACAAGGTTTACGGAGGGCATAGATTGGACTAAATCAAGCTTTATTGTCCGCTTGTACTAGAAGACATTCACCAGAAGAAAGAACAGCCAAGCACTTGGAAAATTTACCTTCTGCCACATTGCATATTACCTGTATCACCCCAACCCCAGGAAAAACAGGACAAGAAAGAGTTGGGGCAAAGTTGAAAACCCCAAGGGAAAGCAATGTGCAAACCCCAGGTATGCACATTAGGGCAAATAGTGGGGGGTGGGAAGTTGGCCTTGACTATGAACACACAGGTACGTAGGCTTACTCCAGGTGTACTGGATGCCAGGCTTATAAGAGAAAGGCTCATTCTCAAGTGTGAATTTTAAGTGGTTATGTGCATGAGCCCTGGTATGACACAGTCTTGATTTCAAAGTCTGTCTCGAGATGTTCTAAATGGACTAGCTCAGGTCAAGATGCTACAAACATACTGCATTTCCATAACATCAACTGAAAAATGTGAATAATAACACAACTCAACTCAAAGGGCTGTTATGATGATTCAGGATAATACATAATCCTTGGACATTGTCTTGCATAGATAAAGCCTACACTAAATGTTATTATTTTGCACATAACCTGGCAGTGACAGGCATCTAATGAGTACTCTAATCCAGTCAAGATTGACTCATGTAGTATCATCCGATGCATCACATTCTCAGCTGGCAAAGACAGGGGCTAATTCTTATTTTCTCTCATCCACTACTCCCCATTCTCTTCTGTCTCTCTCCTCTACTACCCTTCTCATTCACTATTCTTTAAAACCTTAAAGAAAATATTTCTCCCTCCCCCAACTTACTAGCCTAAAGTTCTCAAAGACGTCTGAGGATTTCCTCCTCAGTCTCTAGAATTCTGCCTGCTCCGTTTTAGTCTTATGTCCTTTACACTGGGCAGTGCATTCCTAGTGCTGGAATTTTTTCCAGAGGAAATTGTTATTTCACCCATCATTATTTTCCCCTCGCGGCACTTTGTGTTAGCTCTGTTCATCAGAACCCATCCATATCCTGCCCAGACAGGGAGGAGTTTATACTACATCATTTTCTAAAGCGTGTATAGGGGAGGAAAAATAATTTTTCCTCTAATCCTATTTGGTTCTTGGCTGAAACCCCCACCTCCTAATAAAGGACAGATTGACAGGAGAAAAATAAATGGAAATTTAATAACATGTATACTTCCTGTATACACGAGAGATACCTCGGAAAACTAGTATAACTCTCTGAAATGATCAGAGCTACGACCTTAAATACCATCTGCAGCTAAAGACAAAATAAAGATGTGGGCAGAGGGACACTAGTTATGGGAGGTTACCAGGAAAAGCACAGTAAGCAAGGGTATAGTTGTTATGCAGATTTAAGTCAAAGCCTTCTCCATCAACAAGGGTTCCTAGAGATTTGGGGTCATTCCCTCTTCCTGGTACGGAGAGGGAGATACCTTTACAAATGGAGATTTTCTTTATAAATGTAAAAGTCTCTTAGGGAAGGGTAACTTCTACTCCTTTTTCAGAGTTTTTCCTGTGTTTGCCATTTCTTAAAAATAATCAGCTGAAGATAATCCTTATGTCAAAGAGATATATGATGGGGTAGCAAATTTTGCTCCCCTTCCAATAGGAAATATAAATCTCCCCCCTTCTAATCCTCAGAAATCCCTTTGGAGCGCACAGTAGGACAGCTACTACTATTTAAAATCTGAGCTCATCCTGTTCAGAGAGCAGGGAGGAGCCCAGCAGAGGTCTCCCTTTGTATCGGACCCGTAACTGGAGGGTGTTGAAAGGGTCCCCTGATAAAAATTCTCCCCTTAAGTGGGCTAAGGAGGTGCAAAGGGTTTCTGAAGGTCAGGCGGTTACTCTCTGCATTTCCTTTCTCTCTCTGCATGGCTTCCTGCCACTGTGGGCACACCCGCCTTTCTTTTCTCTTTCTCTCAGGTCTGGCTTTCCAGGTGCCTCACAGGTTGACTGGGCCCCATGTGACTTTACAGAAAAAAAAAATGAAAATGTAAGGAGTTTAATTTTCTATTTCTCAATATCTGTCTTTTTTAAATAAAAAAAAATGAATAAAATAAAATTCTTCTACTACTTCTTTATGATGGAGAATAAAAATATGAAGGGAGTGAGCAGACAGGAATTAATAGCCATTAGGCCCCTGGTGTGCCCCAGGTATTTGCAGATTCATCACTCTGTTCCATCCTTACAATTGTCTGAGCTGTTGCTATTCTCATTTTGCAGATGGAGAACCTGAGGTGAGTGACTTGCCACAGCCAACTTTCTCTGCATTGCATTTGTCCTGACCTAAGTTCCCCCCAAAACAGAGTATAAACAAAGACTTATGGCCAGGTACTTTATCTGGGAGGGGACCCCTGGAAGGAGGAAGGGAGAGCAAGGGCAATGAGAGAGGGAAGAAGGAATGGCAAATAGAGAGTCTGTTATGGAATCTGTCACTTCCAAAGGTAGCTAGGATCTCTTTCTAAAAGTCCTTCTGAAGATCTTGTAAAACGCTTCTCAAAATTTTCTACCTGAGCAACAGGGAAAAAAAAACTTTTCCCACAGGATCTCAGTCCCCATTGGTTGAGGTCTTCACTAGTGGGTGTCAACCCCTCACTCTTCAGACCTGCACAAGCTTTCTTCGGATAAGACTGAGGGGAGCAGGATAGGCCACCCCAAAATATACCACTTTGGCATATTGATTATTTTTATTTTGATTTAAAGTTACTCAAGAAACAGTCAATGAAAGAAGTACAGTCAGACCCTTCTTTGTCCCCCTGAAAGCAGGAAACATGTCCCCCCTGTGAAAGGTTCCCTCCCTGTAACCAGAGGGTAGAAGGCATCCTTATCACCAGAGACAGGAAGTTCAAGGCCTTGATACCCCTTCACCAATTCACTGCCGCAAGTACAAATTCCTTTGTCTTGTTAAGTCTTCACAAATTTATTTCTTTGTCAAATAGAGATATAAGCTGCATGCGTTGGTCCCTTCTCTGAGTGCTCCTGTGCATGCAAAGTTAAAAGGTCTCTGTTTTTATTAACGCCGCTGTTATACTAGGTTCCCTTTTATAAATTGCTAAAGCATTTCACAAGCAAGGAGTTTTATTCCCATTTTGCAATGAAGAGATTAAGATTCAGAAAGGTACTGTGACTTATTCAGTCTCACAGCTAGTAAGGGGAAAAGAAAGGGCTTGACTTCAGGTTTTCTGACACCAAGCCTTGTACCCTCTAAGTTATATCATAAGTTCCCTAAGTTTGGAGATCTCCAGCTTTGAAAAACATAGTTGTGGATTGCAGAGTTGATTAGCATCAGAAGAACAATTAAAGCATTTTCTACAGTTGAATCAAGGCAACCTCATAAGGATTGAGTCTGTTTTTTCAATTACCTTAATAGTCAGCTAACAATTAGATTTTTAAATGGTTTCTAGCAGCATTAAATGAACAAAGTAATTGGGCTGACCACTTGTGTACAAGTTACTTTGGCCATTAAGCGTGGCCTATGTGAAATGAATTTGCTTATCTACAAATAACTTCATACCGGATCCAGCCAGCCTCTAGAGCTGAGCAAAGCAGTTTCCACAGCTCCCCTGATTACATGTGCTTCCCAAGGCATCCTGGATACCCACAAAAAAGACCCAAAATAGATACTCAGACGGATCCTAGTCTGATTTGTTTCCTTCTCCCAAGAGAAGGTTAGTCTAGCTGGATTCTAAATTGATGAGATTTCTCTGGAGGTCAGCACAAATTAGAAATGCCAGTTTTTACTTTAACTACTGATAGCCGACTTAACCTTGAGTAACTTAAATTGTACTATCATGTAAATTACATTGGAGAGAAATAATAATCAAGAGGCAATGTTTTTTTAATTAGCATAACCCAAATATACTAAATTCTATGGCCGATACAAATAACAATAAATTATGTAGCTTCTCTGCCCTAAAGGAAGAGAAGCATAACTCTCCATTCTTTCAGTACGGGGTAGTGAATCCCTTCTAATAAATACAGTAGGTAAAGTGGGAGAAAAACCTATACAGTGGAAAAGCCTGAAAAACACCATTTCAACAAGGTGACTGAGGTCAACATCGACAGGTATACGTCATATTGGTAATATGCACCTTTAATATTATGTGATGAAAATAGCACTTAACTTCTGTGATCTTCCTTCTCAAGCCTATAACCACAGTCTAGTCACTTAAAAAAATTACAATAGAGAGGCGTCCGACAAAATACCTGATAGAACTCCCCAAAACTGTCAAGTCATCAAACACAGGGAAAATGTGAAAAAAATGTCATAGCCAAGAGGGGCCCTGGGAGACGTGACTACTAAATGTCACATAGACTTTGGATGGGGTTTCTAGAGCAGAAAAATGGCATTAGGTAAAAGCTGAAGCAATCCGAATGAACTGTGGACATTACTGATTCTGCTGATGATAATGGCAATGGTGGCGGTGGTGTTGAGGGAATTACGATGATGAAGCTGGTGCAGCAGAATTATAAGTTCTTGTGTGAGATTCCGATGGTACCCAGAATCAGAGCCTGCAGCCCCAGCCTCATCCCTCTTGGTGCCCCAATAGGTCTGAGCTACTGATTACTGGCATCTTAGCTAGTAAAATCCAGCTTCTGTGCCTTTTCTCCTGCTCCTCCCTCTCTGTGGAAAACTGAGCACACCCCTTTCATCATTTAACAACTGCACTCACTTTTCATAATTTAGTTCTAGGGTCACTTTCTTAAATTACTCTTCCTGACAATTCTTTTCCTTCCGGTATAGAATCGATTTCTACCAACTACCTATCCCACGGTAGTACCTACAGACAGCTATCACAGCACCTGAAGCCTCTTATAAACATGATCATTTATGCATCTGCCTCCTAATCTGGAATGAGATTTTTGCAGGCTGGAGGTGCATCATGTTTGGGTGTCTGCTCCTATACCAATCATGATGTCAGCCAGGTAGCAGGACTTCGAGGCATTTGTTGAATAAATGGGTAAATTAATGATTGAACAATCAGGACTCCCTCTGTAATAACTTCGACAGAGTCTGGGTAACATCCTCTTGCCCTTTCATCTGCTGTTAAGTTACCGTAGAAATTCACGAGCTTCCCCTGATTTACACTGCTTTATTTTTGTCTCCTTATCATAACATAGGGTTCTCAAGGGCCGGGTCCCTATATAAGTGGTCCTCTAAGTATGGTTCTCAGACCAACAGCATCACCATCAAATGGGGACTTGTTAGAAAGGCACATTCTCAGGCCCAGCTGAATCTACTGAATCAGAAACTGGATGTAAGGCCCAGCAGTCTGTGCTTTCACAAGGCCTTTATGTGACCCCGATGTGCTCTGATGCACACTCAAGTCTGAAAATTACAGTCACATATTCACTGCTATATTGTCAGCACTAAGAACCATAAAGTAGAAATAACTGTTAATCTTTTTGATGCCTTCTAGTTACCCATTGTTGATACCTATCACAACTCTGCCGAGACTGCCCTAAACCATTGCCATACTCTTCGAGTATCTAATTTTTCTCCATACTCCCTCCCTCTCAGCAGAAGACCTGATCATTTACCAATCTGAGCAGAAAGAGTTTATCCAAATGTACTATTTCTATTTCTCTCTTAACCATTCCAAAGTTTCAGCACCAGGTAAAATTTAAACTCCTAAGCACTGCTGACCAGACTTTTCATGACATACTCTGCGTCTCCATCCTCACTGCTTACCACTTATCCAGTTATACAGTGAGTCCCAGCCATGCACAAAGACGGGTGGCCTCCTGGTATAAAGACCATAAGCATCATCTCATGGAAAAAAATCTACTCTTCACACACACACCTTCTTGGAAAGGACAGCTGTGTAAACAAATCTGCAGTTTTGGAAGCAGCAACCACAGGGCAGTGTCTGGAGAAAAATAATGTTTGTCAACCAACTTCAACTATTACCCAACTTTTTGTCATTGCTCCAGATTTAAATTCATGGGAGAAGACCTGAATTGGCTGAATTTGGTTCATATACAACATCCATGCCATAGGAGGTATCTTAGCATGGACTTCTCCAATAGCAGATCCGGAATCAAAGACCTGGGTGCTCGTGGTTTATGTGGGAGGTGTTGCTAGGAACTAAACTGAAGTGGGCAAATAGGAATGGTGAGACAGGGAAAGGAGAAAAGACCTTTCTGATAAAACACATAGAAGAATTTCTGAATCATCCTTTTTAGAGGGTGGGAAGCTGAAAGATTTATTCCCAGACCGCCAGCTCCCATTGTTTGAGATTTTCCCAATACTTCCGGAATTTTTTGGTTTGCATTAATGCCCCATACTTCTGGATTTTTTTGGTTTTCAGACTGATGAGCTCCCATTATGGGGAAATTGAAGGTCATGTGGTTGAGTATGCCTCTTTTTAATAATCACACAAAGATGGCATAGTCAATCACACAGGGAGAATGACTTCTGGGTAGACAAGGTGGTTAGGTACACACCTCAGGGAAGGTAATCAATGGATAAGAGAGGCTCAGAAAAAAGTACTTAGGGAGGCTCACAGGCTGGAAGGTTTTATTCAATAAGGGAAAAATCTTTAAAAAGTTTATGAAGAAGATGGTTTTGTTTACCAAATGCACTCTCCTGACCTAAGATAGCAAAGTCTGTCTTCCTAGACTCTCCTCTTCAAACATCCAATGTATATATGAGCTATGCTATTATCATGACTACCGCGTAATTCAAAGATAATTTATGTGAACTTAATACATCATTAGTGCCCTGTATTTGCTTAGATCTCGTTGATGTTATTTTCAGGTGAATAATTGCTAATTTAATTCTTGCTGAGAGAATAACATTACACTCAAATTTCTGTGTGAAAAAAAAAAGGTGCTAATGACTAAACAGATTTAGGTTTCCATGGCAACATATTGTTCTCAAGGATCAAGTAGAAGATTAAAATTGTGGTTCATTAATTGGCACAGGTTTATTTTTAATATATTACGTACATAATATATAACATATCAGTAACACAGTCCATGAATTAGGGTCTGTGATATACCCTCTAGAGCAGTTTTGAAGTCATTTTACATTGTAAAGAATCGCTTCCAAAGCTATAGCTATATCATTTTTCTCTATTCACATTCCTTTACTTCTATGTAGCTGAATGTATATGTGTCTGTCTGTGTGTGTGTGTATGTGTATACACACACATGCACATATGTATATACCCACGCACATACATACATACATGTCATGGATATCTACTTTATACCTCAAAAACTAGCAAAGACCTGAGAAGAGCGGGGAACGATCTCTGTGAGCACATGGATGTCTGTCATTGAAATGTTCTCTGTGCCCAACGTCCACAGCTCTCTGGGCTCTGGCATCTCACTATGCCATTCCTCACATTCGCATCAGGTTACTAAGAATGGGCTTTGCTTCTCATTCTGCAATGCTCAGTTCCTGGAAGGTTCTTCCATTCCTATTCTGTATGTTGACTCTACCTATTTTTCAAGAGGGAAACCTGTATTGCAACACACACACACACACACACACACACACGTTGGACTAAAGAGACAGAGGCTTATGAACATGTAAAAACGCCTCTGCTCCTTCAGCTTCTATAGGCAGGAAGCAGGCTGAGAAACCTGCTCAGCTGCCAAAGGCTATTCCTACGTTGTCTTCTTCAGAAGTGACCCTGAAGGAGGGTCCACCACAAAGTAGAACCGTGAGCAGGGAAGAACAGTGGGCTGAGGAGCCGCTTCTGGAAAGCAGAATGAGGCTCTAATCAAAGAACGCTTTTACAAGGTAAATATCAGCCCAGTGAGACTTCAGAATTGCCAGAAGTCATAGGCTCCCATGTACCTCTTATTCAACCTGGTTCAAAGGTGTTTATTGCAATTATCCTGTACTGTTCTAATACTGTATGTTGGCAGTGAGAAGGCAAAGTAACTTCTCTTTTTGTTCATTAATTACTGCATCATAAGGAGCTCTAATTGGATCTAATGTAGAATAAACAGTTCTGGACCTTCAGACTGATGTCTTGATTAGGGAGACTTTTGGAGATCTCTGCATTTTTGTGGGCGGGAGAGGTGTAGATATTTATGATTTTAGTAGACACCCTACTACCCTACCCAGATCTCCTTACGCAGGACCAAAGCACTCATTTCCCCGCCCTCGGGACTGTTGACTGCTGACCGCTCACTGCTGGGGTGCTACCGTCAGCCTACGGAAGCTGCCTCACCAAGTACACAATCCCTCCCTTGAGATAGCCCACATCTCTTCAACTGGGGAAAACTCAGAAGGGCTACCCAGGTGAGGTCTCTGTTGAACTGCATCACAGTTTACCTTCTTGTCACTTGACTTCCTTCATTCTCACAGGCGTTGTCCCTGAGACATCAGCCAATACAATTCCTCTAAGAAAACATCTGTCTCATAGTCAGTTGCCAGGAAGTACAACCAAAGAGAGAATGGTCTAAGAAAGTAGAATCTAAAATGGGATTCGGGTTTTGGACCACTCATCAGCTGGCTGAAAATGAGGACCCAATAGTGGTGGCAGGTGGAGTGTGGCTATTCCCTAGCACGCTTGTGGCAGTGCAATTTAAAAAAAACTTTTACAAATGTTGTACTGGGATAGCCTAGCAGTTGGAAGGAATGCACTGGCAAGTGTGGCATCTCAGGGGTTTGAAGAGTGCTGTGAAAGTAGTACAATTTGAGTGGAAAAAGAAGTGGTCTAAAGCACATGTACATACACGCTCGTGGGCAGTGGTGAATTGCTTGGCTGGTTCACCGAGTTTCTGGATGGAGAAACAAATGATCAGGGAGGGATAAGGAGGCCTGAGGAAGTGACATGTGGATGGACCAATGGCAGTGGCACAAATTGTGAAAAATCTTTGTCTCACATGTTGATGCACACCAAAGAGCATCCATCACTTAGGAAGTACTAAACATCCAAGTAGAAAAGTAACTTAGCTGGTGACATGAATCGGCACAGTGGACACATGGACGGAGGAGAGACGTGGCGGCAAGAATGGAGGCCATGCCTGGACCCACCAGCATAGCTGCCTTTTACCATGGCTCATTCAGCTACTACTGCAGCCTGAGATTCATCCTCCCAGTAACAGATATGATGTCAAGGTGCCATACAGCACCATCTCTCAAGCGACCAATCAACTCCTTGGTGACGAGTTCATTATATTGGATCTTCTTTTCCCTGAAAAGGGAAGTGAATGATTTTGTAAATATTTCCATCACTTTTCAAGCCTTTTCGATGCCAAACTTGTGTTTTTTATTAATGAAACATCATTTAGAAGCGCAGGGACCACAAAGCACGTTTTCGTCAGATCCATTTCTGATCAAGAAACACCATTAAGAGGCTGCCACGAGCAAGTCATAGTGCTAAGGGTTGTATAGAGAGAGAGAAAGAAAACTTGAGTGTTGTCCATCAGCTTGCGTGCTTTGAGGAAGATCAACAAAAACTGACGGTTTGTAGAATAGGTAATAATGGAGGAGGACACAGGAGATCGTGGGAGCTGAGTGGAGGCGCGATCGAGACCACGTGTGGGAGGGATGAGTATGGGTATTGCTAGAGAAATGCCTGTGACAGCGCATGTTCAAAACATTAAGCATATCTCAGTTGCGTTTAGGACATGGGAAGGGAGAAATGATTGAGAGAGAAGTTGGGGAGGTTGGAGGGAGAGTTATGGAGTTATCTCGCTATCAGAGAGTACCTTTGGCATCAGGGAGGGTTTAGTTTGCTTTCTGCTTATTCCAGCTGAGGTGATTAGGGCATGTCTCTCATCCAAAGTGATTCTGCAAACCAGCGAGAGAGGAGCCAGCTGGGCAGGTTCACGAGGCTGCTCGTCCTGGCACACGTTCACAAGCTGGACTCCGAATCTTCCAAGCTGCTGTTCGATCTCAGGCCTGCCCCATCCTCCTTTCCTCAAGGTGAAATGCTGTGCCTTATGCAATAGACTAAAAGATCCCTACGGTGCCTTTCGAAAATGATTTTATAGGCTACATGCAGCTAGAGTTGGCTGAGAAAGGGTCACACTCTACAGCGTTGGATGGGAAAATGCTTTACGACGGGTGATTTGGGGAAATTAAGAAATCAGCTGAGCATCACTGAGCAGGCCGTGAAGGAAAGAATACTGCAGGTCCTCAGGGATGCTCAGTAGCTAAACCAGAAGCAATTCCGCTAAACCAGATTAAAGTTCCTCTAAAAGAGATGTCAGCAAAAGGCAGTGGACGTGCCTGCAGCCTCTAAGAGACCCACTCAAAGGTGTATAGGTAAGAGAAACAGGACCAGAGCCTAGGAGATGTAGAACTGCTACAGGGCAGTGCATGTGAACAACAAATAGTCGATCGAAGTCATCTCAAAACAATGAAGTGATGCTAGAGAACCTGAAAATCAGGTGGGGACCTTCCTCCACTGGAAGTCATCAGTTACGAGGAACAAATGAGACTTGGGGGAAAACCCTCATGGTCTTTGCTGAGCCCCCATCCCAGTCACGGTGACAGAACTTCAGGATTTGGAGGGAGGGGTTATGTTTTTCTGTGTATAATAGAGTAGAACTACCATATTACATCCTTGCCATCATTTGTTGGAGGTGGGGGTGGTACCTGAGAATGAACCTAATATAGAGGAAAGTTAGAGCTGAGAAATTAAGTAAGACCTAACACAGGGGTCCCCAGCCACCACCACCCACACCCGGGCCATGAACTGGTATCAGTCCGTGGCCTGTTAGGAACTGGGCCGCACCCCAGGAAGTGAGTGGCAGGCCAGCGAGCGAAGCTTCATCTGTCCTTGCAACTGCTTCCCAGCACCAGCATCACCGCCTCAGCTCCACCTCAGATCATCGGGCATTAGATTCTCAAAGGAGCACCGGTCCCTGGTGCCAAAATGTTGGGGACCACTGACCTAATGCATCATTTGAGATCCTAGATCTAGCCATCCGGAAAACTATAGTTCCTCTTACAGGCCTCATCAACACCCCTAACCTCTTTTGTGTCTTAAGCCTTTTGGGTTACCTGCCTTTCACTTGCAATCAGAAGAGTCTGGTGCCTAATACAAACTCACAATTTTTTGTAAGGATATATCCATACATGTGTACAATGAAAAAGCCTAGGGATAAACAAAGTCACTCGGCAGTAATAGCATTGCATGGCCAACATCTCGATTTCTAAGTACCGTTACCCAGTAAAGAGCCTGAAATTCTTGGAGAAATGGCTAATTCCGGGTCTGAGACAGAGAAAAGCCAAGGTAGGCCTGCGATATCTTGTACCAGAAAACCAGAAAGAACTCAAAGACCAGTGGGCCAAGTCCAAAGGACATAGGAGCAGAGGCAAAAGCTCCCACTGGCCACTTTTTAGAAGTTTAAACATCAGAATGAATAATGACAACAGTTAATTGTAGTCATTAGTTTTTTAAAAACCCATAAATCTGTAATGATAAGAGGAGAAAACAAAAGAGGAAAGAAAAACTTCTATGCAGAAGACGATCAGCTTGAATACACAGAAGGAATTGCGTAATTAGAAAAAAAGAACACTTTGTTTAATGCAGGCACCGATCCATGGGAGCAAAAGTTGTTAAATGAAAAGTGTTGGGGAAAGCAGATATTTCGTGATGACTTGGCCCCAGTGACCCCACAGGAAACTCCACAGTAACAAGAGGAAACACGTGCCCTCTCAAATAGCGACCGCCTTCTCAACCAAATGACCAGATTTTGCCTAATAGCAGGAAAAACCATTTTTTTTTTTTTTGCAATATAATACAGCCTTGTCAGAATATTTAACTTGAATCTAAAAAAGGCTTTAGAACTAATGCTCAACAATTCCACTGGCCTGGACTCTTCTAGAAGTCATTGTGGTTGGGGAAAAAAAGGAAAAAATTAAGTTTGGTAGATTTGTTTATATAGAAGAGACTGAAGAAACATAATAACCAAAGACAATGCATAAAATTTTGATAGGATATTGATTAAACTAAATAAAAAATCTAGAGGACAATTGAGGAACTATGAATAGGGACTGTCTATTAGGCGAAATTACGAAATAACAATCTGTGTGGTAAAGGCATTGTGGCTTTATAGAAGAAGATCTTTTATTCTTAGCAGAGGTATGCTGAAGGGTTTTAAGAGGAAAGGTCATGATATCTGCAGCTTATTTTCATATGGATCAGAAAAGTATAAAAATAAATATATATGCTTATGTATATGTATACAGAGAGATAAAGCCACCATGATGAAATCTTAGCAATTGTTGACGATTGTCGGAAGATATAAAAGTATTCATTGTGCTTGCCAGGGGCTGGCAAACTTATTTTGTAAAAGGTAAATGCTACCTTTACAGGTAGTACCTATCATATCAAAAAGTAGTAAATGGTAAGATATTGTCTGCGTTGTGGGCCATAAGGTCTCTGCCTCCACTTCTCCACACTGCCTTTACTGTGCCAAAGCCTCCACAGACAAGCATGCAGGAAGGGGCGTGGCCAGACTTGACCCTTAGGCATGGTTTTCCAATCCCTGCACTACTTTTCACAGTAAATTCTCATCGCAGAAAGTTAAGAGAAAAAAGGAAGTCCTGATGTACATCATCGTAATGCTCATCAAGGTGAAGTATGCAATATGCAGAGTGGATTAGTGAAGGACCAGGGTTGGAGGGAGGGAGCACCGTGGTCCCTACTAATAACCTTGAGCTTTGGGGTGGGAGGGAGGCGGGGGGCGGGCCGGGGATGGAGAGCCAGTGAAAATATTGTTTACTCTCCTTTCAATTACTTGTTTTCAGAGCTCGAGCTCCGAATTACGATGTATTTTCACATTTGAGCCTTTCTGATTTTTCTTGGCTTTTTACATGTTATTGTTGTTTCCTATTTGCCTCCAAATGTTTCTTACATATATTCAATAAGAGTCAAAAATATCTAGACTCACTCGAGTCTGCCTTTATTGATTTCCCGTGAGTATGTGAAACAGAAGGAAAGGCTTTGACTATATATAAACTGAATATAGGAGATTACTTCATTCCTAAACATGTTACCTTAATGTTCCTTCCTTCAGCAAGACTTATCTGCTTTGACAGGTGGGGACTCTGGGACCTCCTCCTGCCTGATATGAACCACAAATAGACATGGAGCTGTTAGAGAGTTCGTTGGTTTGGAAAAGAGAGCATACAGAAGTCTCGAGTAAATGGACAGGAAGTGCTAAAATGCTGTCCCTTCAGAATCAGTCAGTTCTTAGCTAGTGTTTTCTCCAAGTTAGCATCATAGAGAGAGCGTGGCGTTCCTCTGTTTGGGAAAGCTGCTGTTTTCAAAGATCTCCATGCACCTGTGCTCTCTCTGGAGCTGGGACAGTCTTATCACAGAAGTAGCCCATTAGAAAGAGTCTGGCAATCGGGCTGAAGATGAGCTATTCATCTTTTACTTTGCAGATAAAGTCATGCTTTTCTTTCAAGGGGTTCACTCTTAGGCTAGATGGCAGTTCTGACAACATGGCTTTGACTGACATTATTGGCACTAGGCCGGGAATAGAGAGACCAGAGTTCTACTCATGGCTGAGCATTTTACCATCTCTTGACCTTGCTAAGTCACTTCCCTTCCTGAGCTGAGATTATTTTAATAAAAGGTGGGTAGAACTGATGATTTTCAGCTCATATCTTCTATCAACTACAAATCTATGGACATGTCTACTTTTTTGTTTTGTTTTGTTTTCTAATCATGATGCTAATTTTGTATATCTCAAATAAGAATCAATTCTAGAGGAAGAATTTTTTAATTTAATGTTATTATTTAATACATGAGGCAAACAGTGACTAGAGTAAACACACATACACACACACACAGACACTCACACACATACCTGAAAACTTTAGTAATAATGCCTTTTGAGAATAAATATGTTAGAACTTGTGAATGAATTTTATTACATTGCTACATCATTGCCATGCTCAACAGGGTAAAAAGAAAGAAGGAAAACTAACATGATTTCTTATTTAATGTGTCCCTTCTATTCAAATGCTTATCCTAATGTATAATGCATGCATTTTATTATGATTGATCCCTGCATGCTGCTTTTGTCGGTCTTGTGTTATGTCTCCTGCGGAACTTAAAGCTGAACGAAGGTGGGGAAGGTCTTTCAAACACCATTGTATCTTTAGTGCCTTGCCAGTTTGCTGTGCATGTGCTAAAAAATATCTGTTTAATCAAATGAAATTACATTAAATCACCTTCTTCAAAGATTCTTAGAGTTTGCCATTTGCAAATAAAGTGAAAATCAATGGAATTGGGTGTCTTATCTGGAGTAGAAAGAGATGCAGTTAGGATTTGAAGCGAAATGTGTCTGATTCTAGTCTACTTTCATTTCACTAAACCATTCTTTCTCATAAGGTTATTATTCAACCCTTCCAAGTTAGTGAATTTGAGGGGCTTTAGACTGCACACAGAAAACCCCTGATTTATCCCCCATTACCCCCACTGAGAAGCCCATTTCAAACACTGACACCAACAACTCTGCCACGATGTAATGATTTAATTCTGTGAGTTTAACGCTTTGATCACCTTAATGCTAATAACCTTGGATGGGAATACTGCAAGTAAATTATCAGACATTTATCCTTTAATTTAAATAAAACATCTTTTTCCGGCAGCACATGTTTCTTTTAAGACTTTAAATACCAATCACTATGAAGAAACAGATGGGGAAATGAAAATCAGGAATAAGGGGAAATTAAGGGATGGAAAACAATCTGACACAATTCTCACAGTGAGAGCACGTTCATTTCCTCTCTCGGCACCCTTCTGCTGTCGTCGGTATCCAGATCATTAGCCGGGAAGGCCCAGCATCTCACTGAGGGTGTGCATTATTTCGCTCTTCAAGACAGAAAAGTTGTCAAGACCTAAAGTCAATAAATCCCTGATGGGAACAAGAGGACTGCTACTTTGGGATCTGAGGTTCTGCCTAGCAACCTCCAAGTCACCCTGTCTTTTTTTTTTTTTTTTGACCATGGATATGAGATCATAGGAAATACATATACAAATGCTTATGTGAAATTAAATTGTTTAGAACAAAAGAAAATGTGCTTTTTAAATGAAAAACAAGATATATGTCTCTTTAGGCTCATTTGATTCTTTAAAATTGTTCCTTTTAAGTGGAATAAAAGATCCTCTATAATTCTATAACCATAAAACTCTATGGCTCGATGATTCAATTTCGTACAGGATATATTGGTAGTCAAAATATGGAAAATGTTTTCCTGTTTTTGGTTTGTTTTTTTTTTTTTTAGAATCGTTCTCAAATTAAACGGATTCACCATGTGGGATAGAGAGTTTAGCATCTCTGCAAAACATTCAGTGGTTTTCAAAGTACAGTTCATAATTCACATATTTGAGAATCACTTGAAGTGTTTGTTAAAAAATAATAATAAAGACCTTTGGTGATACAGTTTAGGAATGTGCATTTAAATTAATTTAACAGAGAAATTCTGATATGGTATAAAATTTGATAATTCCTAGTGAGGAGAATTAGATATGCTGACAACTAAGTCCCATTTTAGGCCATATTTTCCCTCTTCCTTTGTGTTTTTCCTTAATAGAATTCTGTTTGTCTGAAAAGTAAGGGTGGGGTAGTATATCAACTAGAGTTCCTGAGTTATGAGCAAAGCAAAATTATCATAGACTCAGAAAGAAAATAGTGCAAAATCCAGCCTTTGGAAGCACGTGATCTGTTGCCACTTATGAACCTCAGCAGTAAGAGCTATCTCTTCAGAGCACTGCTTCTAGGACAACTCAGTTTTAATTAATTTTAGATTTTCAGATTAAGATTCAGAACTTTAAAAGTTATTTAAGTTTTAACGGGAGAACTAAAGTTACATTCACAGATGATGTGATCTGACAACATGAGCGTCCTTCAGCCGAGGACTGGCCAAAGAAGATATGGTGCATATATACAACGAAATACCACTCACTCATAAGAGAGATGAAATATTGCCATTCATGACAATAGGAATGGATCTTGAGAATATCATGCTAAGTGAAATAAGTGAAAAGGACAAGAACCATATGATTTCACTTACATGTGCCATATAAAATGGAAAGCAACAAATGAACAAACAAACAAACAAAAAAACAAACTCATAGACACAGACAACATATAGTGGTTACCAGAGCGGAAAGGAGGTAGAGGGAAGATGAAGAGGGTAAAGGGGGTCAAATATATGATGATGGATGGAGACTAGACTTTGGGTGGTGAGCACACGATGGAATATACAGATGATATATTATAACATTGTACGTCTGAAACTTGTATAATGTTATTAACCAATGTTACACCAATAAATTTAACTACAAAAGGAAATCCCAAACATTTCATAAGAAAGTTATTACAACTAATAAATAAATTTGGCAAAGCTGCAGGATACAAGATCAACATACAAAAATCAGCTGTTTCTATACACCACCAATGAACAATCGAAAAGGAAGTTAAGAAAGCAATTCTATTTATAATAGTACCTAAAAAATTAAATATAGAAATAAGTATAACCAAGATAAAAGACTTATACATGGGAAACTACAAGACATTGTTGAAAGAAATTAATAAAGATCTAAATAAGTAGAAAAACACATTGTGTTCATGGGTAGGAAGACTTAACATTCTTAACATTGTTAACATGTCAAATCTACACAAAGCAACCTACAGATTCAGCATAATTCCTATCAAAATTTCAGCAGCTTTTTTTTTTTTTTTGCAGGTATGGAAAAGCCAATTCTCAAATTCCTATGGAATTGCAAGGGGCTCTGAATAGCCAAAACAATCTTGAAAAAGAAGAATAAAGTTGAAAGACTCATACTTCTCAACTTACTGCAAAACTACAGCGATTGAAACAGTATGGTACTGGCATAAAGACAGGCACATAGACCAATGGAATAGGAAGGAGAGCCCAGAAATAAACTTCCTCACATTTATGATGAATTGATTTCCAACAAGACTGTCAAGGCCACAATGTCACTTGAACAACTGGATATCCACATGCAAAAGAATGAAATTGGACTCTTACTTAACACCATATACAAAAATTAACTCAAAATGGATCAAAGACCTAAACATAAGAGTTCTAATTATAAAACTCTCAGAAGAAAACATTGGCAAAAATCTTCATGACACTGTATTTGGCAATGATTTCATGAATATGACACCAAACGCACAGGCAACAAAAGAAGAAATAGATAAATTGAACTTCAAAAAAGTTAAGAAATTTTATGCATCAAAGAACACTATCAAGACAGTGAAAAGACAATCTACAGAATGGTGGAAAATACTTGTAAATCATATATCTGATAAAAGATTAATATCCAGAATGTATAAAGAAGTCCTACAACTCAACAACAGCAAAACCTCCAAACAATCTAACTCAAAAACAAGCAAAGGACTTGAATAGACATTGTTCCAAGGAAGATACACAAATGGCCAGTATGAACATGAAAAGACAGTTAATATTATTAGTCATTAGGGAAATGAAAATCAAAACAAAGAGATATCAGTTCACTTCATACTCACTAGAAGTCTAATATAAAAAAAAAAAAAAGAAGAAGCAAAACCCAGAAAATAAGTTTTAGCAAGAATGTGAGAGATTAGAATCCTGGTGTGTTGCTGGCAGGAATGTAAAATGATGCAGTCGCTGTGAAAAATAGTTTGGTGCTTCTTCAACAAGTTAAGCAAAGGTCACTGTCTTAAACTTCCTCTAGCACCTCCCTCTCCCAATAGGACTCAGCAATACATACATAAATATCCCAAAGAATTAGGAGCAGGGACTCAAATGGTTATCTGTATAGCAATGTTCATAGCACCATTATTTGCAAAAGACACAGGTGGAAAAACCCAAGTGACCATCAACAAATGAAGAGATAAACAATCATGGTATATAAATACCATGGAATATTATTCATCCATAAAACGAATGAAATTTTCATATAGGCTACAACATAGATAAACCTTGAAAATGAAATAAGCCAGAAACAAAAGGCTAAATATTATATGACTCCACTCATATGAGGTACCTAGAACAGGCAAATTCATAGACAGAAAACAGAATAGAGGTTACCAGGGGCTGTTAGGTTGGAGGAATGTGGAATTACTTAATGAGTACAGAGTTTTAGTTTGAGAAAATGAGAAGTTTGGGGTATAGATAGTGATGGTTATACAACATTGTGAATGTGCTTAATACACTTAATTGCACAGCCACAAAAGTTTAAAATGATAAATATTATGTTATATATATTTTACTACAATAAAAAAAGGAAAAATTTACCTGAGGAGAAAAAAATGCTATTATTAGCCTACTCTTAGGTTCTATGCCCACTGCTTGGTTGGCGGGGAGGGGTCGTAGGGTAGGGGTTCGGATTAGGGGAGCAAAGTACAATTTAATTGCTGACCCCACTCAGACTGCTGCAATGAGGAAAGATTGCGCCTCAGAAGAAAATTCAGAAGGAAATGGGAAAAAACGAAGCAAATGATGTTCCCTGCAGAGGTATCTGATGGGAGATTAATTCTCTGTATCCACAAACTATTAATCTCTCAAATTCTCATTTGCATGACAAAAGAATGATTCAGCTGGCTCTGGCAAATGTAATTTGTATCTGCTGCTCTAAAGATTTCATTCAACCCTGGCAATTTAATGCACACCTCAACTAAGTCACTTAGAGTCAAAGATTTCTTATAGAAGAGAGCAAAAACTGCTGCTCCAAAAAGGAATGACTTATGAATAATCCTACAAATTTAATTTATTTATCTGCAACAGGTAATATCCAGTACCCTTTAGGCCCTATGACGCGTCTAGTGTTTACTTCACGGCCCCCTCGCTCATTTGCGTTATCCGCCTGGTCCATGTGGATAATGGAAACCCTGGACTTTTGGGGAGTTGGCAAGTATGTGTGAGAAAGATTATGCTGACTGAATAAATTTGGATTTCAAGAGAAGAAGAGTACTACGACCACCTAGCTCCAGATACCTGGTGGGGTCGAAGATACCTGGAGGGAAGCCTGCATCTTCAAAGCATTGGAGGAAGGCGGGAGCAGAAAGAAGGATGCCCCAGGACCATGCTAAGTTGTGCTATAACACTTTCCCGGATCTCTTAGCAATTTCCCTCATTCACGTTTCTTCATAGCACTTATTACCACCTGTTGCATTATATATTTGTTTGCTTGCTGGTCTGTTTCCTCTCCTAGAATGTGCCTACAATGAGAGAAGGAGCTTTGTTTTGTTCATTGCTCTACTCAAAGCACCCAATACAATGTGGGCACATTTTACTAGCACAGAGTAGGCAGACTATAAATATTTGGTGAAGGAATAATGCAAATTCATATTCTTAAAGGTCAACTTTCTTAAACTTCCTCCAGCACCTCCCTCTCCTACAAAAAAATAAAAAATATATCTGATTCGAAGGTTTCACATAGCACTATCTACTGCCTTCTATCATGGCAAATAAGCAGATACTGCAATGAACATAATGTTTGTTCATCTGCTTATCTTCCCACTGGATTCTCAACTCTTCAAAAACAGGGACTGTGCGAACCACCCAGTGAACACTTATGTAATGAATGCTCTCCACTTATGGAAAGCAGGGTTTGGAAAAGTGAACTTTAACTAAGAGTGAACACTAACAAATAAGGTAGAATGTAATGTTTTTCTTCTCTTACTACCAGTCAGATTCAAGAAAGTACATTAGTTCTGATTTGTTGGCCTAGTTATTTAAGCTTCTTGCTTTTAGCAGAGAATATCTAGATTAAAAGATCGAGGTTGAGATAAAGGTGGATTGTAGAATGCTAAAAATACCTGCTATTGTATTTTGAATAGTGCCAGTAGAGTAGGATCTAAATTAATCCTAGATTATTAATATTTCATGATCAATCATATGAGAGAGAAAACAAAGGCCATATTAAAAACTTCAATCTTTATAAACTCGTCCTCAAGGTTCAGGTAAGTACAAGAATAGATGAATTTTTAAAAATCCAATCACGTTTTTAAAAATCATAATTTGAGAAAGTTATTTTTTTCTGTCACAGGAATATATGAATTGAGAATTTAGAAAATATGAATTTAGAAAATATGGAGATTAAACATATATATTCACATATATACATATCACTATATACTTATGTGTGTATATATTCATATTTTGTATAACATTTAATTTTACATATGGTATTTCCTCCATTTCATTAAATAGTCTTTAAAATTACAATAGCTATTTATTATTTCGGCATTTAATCATTCGTTCACTCAATCCCTTATTATGGGGTATTTACATGCTGGTAGATTGCAAAA
>NW_006436294.1:896572-934990 GCF_000325575.1 Pteropus alecto
ACAGCTTTGAAACTTCTATAAAAAGACGAAGTCTGTTTCATCATAGGTCTCTAGGACTCGCTCTGTCCAGCAGAATGTGGAGAAAGTGACTGTACTGACTCTGAGCCAACACAGCCAAACAACTCAGCAACTTCCAGTCCCCTTCCTGGAACCCAGGCAAGCCCAAGCTCACCTTCTGGTGAAGGCTCCATGGGAATGCAAGAGAAACATGGGACCTGTTGACACCCAACTAATATCCCTTAGTATCCATGGTTTCTAAAAACCCACCTGCATTGGTTTCTGTCGATATGTATTAAATTAAATTTATTGCCAAATCATGATCACTGCACTTGAGTATCAGATATGTTGATATTTTCTTTCAAACTAGAGTACATAATAGAGGCTTTGTGCTTCTAACCTTTGTAAACACTGTGCAAAGCACTGGGTCATGCAATAAACAATTATTAATCAATTTGGGGGCTATAGAATATTTGATAATCTAAATTAGTATTCTGATGAAAAAAAAACCTGAAAGATGAAAGAAAAGGAAAGGAGGAAGGAAGGAAGGAAAGGAGACAGTAGTCACAAAAAATGAACACTCCTATCTCTATTTAGCAAGCAAATATTTAGCATTTGCAGATATTTCTTTTCTTGCAGCAAAGAAAGAGAATGCGACAGCATAGTCAGTTTCGAGAAAAGGCTAACAGCAACTACAAAAAAAAAAAACCCACAGGTATGCTGGGATTGCACATGAACAGAAAAATGGAGAGAAATCCTTGAAAAACCCCACTGGTCCTCTTGTACTGCTCTTTATCTGCTTATCTGAGGTCAAGGGAATGAAGAGCAACAGAGGAAATTAGGTCTTCCACAGTTCTCATTAAATGCTCGAGGAGTCTGACTACTGCCTAGCTAAGAACTTCAAGAGCTTTGGAAAAGGGAAGTGTGGTTACTTATTTCACTACCTTCATCGTGCTAGAGGAGAAAAGAAAGAGCTCCAAGGCTAATAACAGCAGAGTGGCATCCAAAGCAGTAGAGCCCAGTGGCACTTCCTGAAGGCGGCTCTGTAAATCAGCATCTCTACAAGCAAGCCACTAGGAATATAGGAAAGAGACCTGCCAAGTGCAGATGCCATTGCCACTCAGTTCTGCCCATGTTCCTTAAAGGGAAAAGGAGTTGGAGTGCCAATTATGAAAATCTTGGAGCTAGAAAGAACACGAGTTTGTTCATTGATTTATTTTTTCGATTGTTATTTGAGCACTTATCATCCTAGATCAGTACTTCTGCTACAGGCTAGGCGCTGTAATAGCATCTACTTCAACCCCTTCTTTCTCTGGAAGATGGCCCATCCAAATTGTGAATCCAGGAGTGGAGGGATATGCACAAGACGACACCTGGGTTGTCCAAACCTGTGACTACGACCTAGTTTTCTGACTCTCTAGTGAATGTGTTTTTCTAATTTCACTCTGCTTTAACTTTTAAAAATGTGGCTTGTGAATTCCCCGATGAATAATTTTATTTTCTTGACCATCTTAAACAAGAAAGAAAAGAATAGAAAAGACGTTTCCATATTAAAACTGTTAAAGAGGACCCTCTAAGGAGCTCTTCCTGAGAATGCCTCCATAGCTCCATCGTCACCTTGAAACGTTGACTTTCGTTGGCCTCTAGGTCTCACTCTCTTTGGATTCACTTCTTAACCTGGTGATTGTTTCTTCTCTGTTACCCTTGTTTTGTCTTCTCCGGCTTCCTGACCTCTAGACTTAGGATGTTGCAGGACTCAGCCCTCTGGCCTCTTGGCCATCTCTACACAGCCTAAATTAACTCATCCAATGCCACAGCTTTAAGTGACATCAGTATTCTGATGATTCCCAAATTTATATACTGGGGTTGCTCAGAGAAACAGAACCAGTAGAAAATAGATAGATAGATAGATAGATAGATAGATAGATAGATAGATAGATAGATAGATAAATTGATTGTGAAGACTAGCTCACTCAATTATAGAGACTGAGAAGTCACATGACCTGATGATTGCAAGCTGGAGACCCAGAAAAACAGTGTAGTTCTATTCTGAGTCCAAAGGCCTGAGAATTCTAGAGACGATGGTCTAAGTAAGTTCCAGTCCAAGGGCAGAGAAAGACCAAGACCAATGTTCTAGCTCAAGTAATCAGGCACAGAAAACAATGATTCTCCCTTTTCCACCTGTTTGGACCGTTTAGGCTCTCAACAGATCGGATGATGCCAACACACATTGCGGAGGGTGATTTGCTTCACCCAGTCTACTGATTCAAATGTTCATCTCGTCTGGAAACATCCTCACAGACACACTCAGAAACAATGTTTAGTCAAAATCTGGGTACTCCATGACTCCCTAGTCAAGCTGACACATAAAATTAACCATCGCTTAGGCTTTGCTTGGACTTTTTCCTTCAATTCTACACTGATAACAGACTATCATTTTGATATCCCTACTAAGATGTCCAACGAGCATCTAAAGCTTAACGTGTTTAACACAAACTCAGCGCTTGCTGCCCCTCAAATCCTTTCCTCCTATGACTCCCCATCTCAGGAAAAAGAAACACTTCTTCCACTTCCTCAGGTAAAACACTTTGAGTAATTGGTCCTTGTCATCTCCACATTCTCCACATGCAATCCATCAGCCAATTTTCTGAGCTCTAACTTACACAGAATTCAACCATTTCTCTCCACCTTTACCACTGTCACATGTTTCGCCTGGATTATTTCTCCTGATTTTTCTGCATTTCCTTTTGTCTCACTCCAGTCTACTCTCTACCTAGCAGCCTAAGTCACCCCCCACCCCGCTCGAAATGCTCCAGTGGCTACTCACCACACTCAGACCTAAGCCTTAACTGTGGCGTAAGTGATACATTGTCATCTGGATCCCCGCTGTCTTTCAGTTCACATCCCCACACCTCTTCTAACTGTTCATTCGGATGCAGCTGTCTGTCATGGTCCCTTGCTGGTCCTCACACATGCTGACCATCACACATGCTGACCATTGCCCTGTCTCAGAGCATTTGCATTAGCTGTTCCTACTGTCCGAATGCTTAGTCAGCAGACGTCTATCTGGTTATCTTCACTTAGTAGAGATCTTTGCTAGCACTAACATATTTATCCTTCTGGCCCCTTTCTCTGTTTTCTATTTCTTTTTTGTACTTATCATTATCTGACGCACACTTCTTTTTTATTTCAGTCTTCTCTTTCCAGAACATATGCACCATCAGGGGGAAAAGAATGGCCTTGGATGGAGGAAAAAGCAGTTGTACATTCTAGAGAAAGAGGGTAATAGTCAATATTCAAGTGAACGTAGACGAGGATGCAGATGAAATCAACCAAGAAAACAGCTCAGGATGGAGGCAGTTATGCCTGCTTGGAGCAGATCAAGGAGTAGGACCCGAGAACAGGGTGAAGAGAACATCTGTTTGGTTGGGGAGTGAGGAGGAGGAAGTGTTGGTAACCCGGAGGGAGAAAGCTGAGAATACCTGCAGGTCTATTTGTTCAAGATGCAGTTCTGCCCCAATCAGCTAATTCTGAGGGGTTTTCAATTGTTTCAGATATTTCAGCATGACAGGGTGTTGAATTATTTGATGCACACTGTTCTGTGTTCCGTGCATAAAATATAAATTTTATCTTAATGGATGTTAAAAAAAAAACATTTAGGAAAATGAAACGATGATTCCTAGTGAAATAAATAAGTATATAATTATTTAAGGGTAAAATAATACTTTCATAATTTGATTAAAAGATTCTTATTTTAATATTCTTATCAAAAGTAAGAAAAAAAACCAAGGATAACTAGATTATCATTTTTTGTAAATATTTCCCTAGGAATTTTCTGCCAAAGACATGAAGTAGATATAGAGTTATACCTATATGAGAGCTTAATATAAACTTATTATTTATAGACAATGAGATGAGAAAACTCAAGAGTCACCTGAAACCTATTAGAACCAGTAAAAATATTCAAGGCAGTGACTTTATAAAGAATAAATGCCCAGTTTTCCTACACTATGACTGTTACTAGAGAGAACATTTTATAAATAAAACCCCATTTTCACAACACTAACATTGACTTAAAGAAATACATGGTAATGTATTTAACAAAAAATATTCAGAACTTATGTGCGCACATTTTTGAAGAGGAAATATAGCTTGAATAAATGCCATATAAACTGTATTGCTGAAAAGAAAGACTGAATATCGGTATAATATAAACTCTAAGTTATTATACCCATTGTACATTTTTTATAATGATTCTGTAATTTCCTCATAATAAACTTGTATACTTTTATAAAGAGAAAAATATTGAAATATTAGAATTATTGAAGATACTTAAAAGGTTAGTAAACATTTAATTATATGTCCCATGTTAGAATGAACGGCTTACAGAAATATGATACAGGATAAAATTATGTTATAGAATTATCAGGGATAAATAAGGACTGAATTTTAATACCTCTACTTCAGACAAAATTCTTCCCTACATAACACATTTGACTCTGGAAACAGATCATTTGTGTTATTGATAAATAAAACATTACATTTTATATATGTATTAGTCATCTTTGCTACAGTAATAAACAGTCCATAATCTAAGTGGCTTATAACAAGGAGCCTTCACTTGTCACTCAGATTATACATCGGCAGCTACAGGGGGGCTGCTATTGCTCTTCCCACTACCTTCTCATTTGAGGGCCCAGGCTGAACAACAGCCCCCCTTCCTGGAGGAGAGAAACAGCAAGAGTCTAAGGAGAAACGATGGTGCCTTCAGGGAAGGTTGGACTAACAGGGGTTCCATCCACTCACATACATGATGTTTAAAGCAGGTCACAAAGTCAAGTCCAACACCAGGGGGTCAGAGATAAATACTCCTTTTGTGGTAAGGGTGGATACTGCAAGTCACAGGACCATAAGAGCAGATGTGTGATCCCTCGCTAAGGAAGTGGGGTAAAGTAGGATAATTGGGGGGCAATAATAGAACCTCAGTAACTATTTACTGTCTGGTGATAGAATTCTAAAGAGGTCAATTTCCAGGCTGGTAAACAAGCTTCTCCCGTGTTTAGTCCCCCTCTCAAACCTCACCCCTTATCTTTTTGGTCATAGAATAATTTTTCTTGAAAAGAATTTCTATATTGAACTGTAGTGTTTTTTTTTACAACCTGCACCCTACAGATATTTATTCATAAGTCAATGATTTATTAGATTAAAAATAGAACTACCAAATGGCCCAGCAATCCACTTCTGGGTATTATTTAAAAATAACAAAAATACTAATTTTGAAAGATATGTGCACCCTTATGTTCATTGCAACATTATTTCCAATAGCCAAGATATGGAAGCGACCTAAGTGCTCATCGATGGATGAATGGATAAGAGAGTTGTGGTTGATATATACAACGGAATATCAGTCAGCCATTAAAAAATGAAATCTTGCCATTTGCAACAACACAGATGGACCTAGAAGATATTATGCTAAGTGAAATAAGTCAGACAGAGAAGGACGAACACCATGTGATTTCACTCATATGTGGAATCTAAAAAACAAAACAAAATGAAAACAGACTCACAAACATAGAGAACAAACTGATGGTTGCCAGAGGGGAAGGGGGTTGGAGAAAGGGCGAAAAAGGTGAAGGGGAATAAGAGGCACAAATTTTCAATTACAAAATAAATAAGTCACAGGGATGTAATGTAAAGCATAGGGAATACGGTCAATAACATCACAATAATCTTGTATGGTGTCAGGTGGTTCCTAGACTTATCATCTGTGATCATCAGTTTGGTTGGTATACTAATATTGAATAACCGGTGTATACCTGAAATTAATATAATATTATACTTAAATTAAAAAATCAACATTTATGTATTGAGGGCAAAACATGTCTTGGGCTTCCTGGTAAATAGCAACTTTTTTTTTTTAATCTTCTGCTCATTTAAAGCCATTTAAAACTCAACTAAAATATAAAATCAGTCCCATATACAGATATGATTACATAGATAATTGTAGTGTGTTCCTTAGTGCCATAATAATGAATTTTTCTCCTGAAGGCTAAGTAGCTAGAGGAAAAGTAATGTAGACTGGTTAAAAGGAAACAGCAATATTAAATAAGAGGAACTTTATAAGGTAATCTCCAGATGAACATATTTTATTGACTCTGATTTATTTTTAAGTACCTGCAGTTAAAGGAAATGGAGATAAATCTTGATGAAATGGTGAGTTTTCCATCGAATCTTTAAGAAAATGAAATTGGCAAATGTATGCACTATGCATTTAAGAAGATGAATCTTGGATGACTTCAGAGCTCATGGCCTGGGTAACCGCCCAAGTAATTCTTCTAGAAACTGGATATATAAACTCTGGTATGTCTCTTTCCTTGTTTAAGTCTCAGTTTTTACATTTGTAAGATTAGAAAATTGAATTATCCTTAAGGTTTCTTCCAATTCCCTTATTCTTTACTTCCAAGCCTTTTCCTCGTATATTTCAAAATTTTCTTTTGGCCTCCAGTGGCTTCTGTCATTCAATGTGCTTGCAGCACTGTGGTCAATGTGACATCGGTATCAGCTGAGCACTGACCCCTTCCGGCTTCTTGGTGGCACTGTGACATATCATTCATTTTGGCCACAGGAAATAATGAGCTGGACAATTTTCATAATCAGATTCATTTGAAAGCAATTAAATTCAAGTTAAGTGATAATGCTTTGTATTACTTCTGTCAGGGTTGGGACAGTGGGTGAACATATCATGTTCAGTTGCCATAAAGAATGAATAATTAGAAAGAAGATGTTAACTGGTAATATGATATTTAGTCTACCACAGTTGGAATAAGAGCGGCAGTGAATAAACGTAATCAAGCTGAAGAGTGCAGCTGTCACAGGGGTCGCTCAGCTATACCTTTGGGGAAAATCTCAAGCTGTAGACAATGAAGGGACATCATACTGTAACCTGCCATAAATAGTCTCTGGAAATGTGGGAAAGTGCCCACAGTGGTAGGTGCCCAGCTCCTTGCTGACATGGGCAAGTGGCTGCCCTCTTTGCCTGCATTATACACCTCTTAGCTCACAAAAGCAGAACCTGAAGAGTTCCAGGTGGAGGTAAGTACTTCTTCAAGGTTCCCCCCAAGGACTCCATTCTGACGTTCATGCAGCCCAAAGCCATTCCTGGAGTGTGCCGAGTAAGATTGTGGCTCTGAGGTCACACTGTCTGGCCTCACAGTCTTCTCTACCACCTAAGAGACGTGTGAATGTGCTTGAGCGGGTGACTTTACCATTCCCTGTCTCAGTTTCCTGAATCACAAAATGGGGATAATGATATAGGTTACTTATCCCTCACCTGATCATTTCAGACCAGAAATGTTTCAAATTTCAAACGGTTTTGGAAGTTTGAAAGCTAATATGATACATATGGAATAGCTTCTGTAACATAGCAAGAAGTGCCTGTAATAAACAGCACCTTGTAATCAAAAGCATTGATATTTCCACAGGGAAAAAAACATATGACGATTCACAATAGGCAAGATAAAGATAAATGATAAATGGCCTTGCATCACTTCGGGCCAAGTTTTCAAGGCAAAGGAATGAGCAGCAGACTTATATTTTAAAAAGGCTTTCTTTTCTGAGCTTCTAGAATACTCATCCTGCAGACAGAGCCCTGCAAGTCCTCTTCCGTAAGGTTTAAATGAGATTAAGTGTAAAGCTCTTAACACAAGCACTGTCTCATGTTAAGTGCTGTATCGAAATAGCTCTTATTACTGTTGTTGTTTTATTATTATCACAGCAACGGGGCTTAGAGAACTTGACCTGCTCCAGGTCACAGAGCTTGTAGCTGGCCAGCGAGAACTCGCACCCACATCTCCTGGACCCCGAAGCTCACGCCCTTCTCACCGTCCCACTCTGCTTTCCCTGAGCCGATTGCCTCACCAGTGAATGAAGTTCTATTAAAGCCCAGGTGGTGAGGCTTTATGTTTGCTAGTGTTGGAAAAGAGAAGTCTGGATCTGTAGAGTGAGAGAATACCTTTAAACCACATATTTTTACTGAATAATTTAATTGAAAACACTGGATGCACACAAAAATCTATCTCATTTCTATGTACTAACAATGAACATGTAGAAACTATAATTGCAAACACAGTGCCATTTGCAAGCACTCTAAGAACATGAAACATTATAAATATAATAAAACATGAACAGTCTCTACATGCTGAAAATTACTGTAAGTTGAATGTAATTGTAGACAAACACGTACATACTCTAAAAAAATTATGTGAAACAAACAAACAAAAATTATGTGGGAGGCACAGGTCTTCGAACAGCTTAAACAATCCTGACAAAGAAGAAGTGGCAAGACTTCCTCTACCCAAGACCTCCTATACAGCTACGGCAATCAAGACTGTGGTTTTGGCTGAGGGATAGACACATAGGTCAATGAAGGAAACGTAGCCTTTTTAATAAAGGGTACTGGAGCAATTGGGCACCCATAGACAAAAGCAGGAAAAAAAAATTAACCTAGATGTAAATCTCCCACCTTAAATGAAAATGAACTCAAAACATACAACAGAATTAAATGTAAAACATAAAATTAAGGATGTTTGGGGGAAAAAAAAAAACATAAGAGAAAACTGGTATCCATGACTAAGCAAAGAGTGGTCAGACTTGACATCAAAAGCATGACACAGAAAAAAAAAAAAAAAAGATAGAATAAATATTCCTCATCAACAAATTTTGCTCAGCAAGAGCTCATATAATGACGAAGAAAACACAAAGTACAATCTGGGAATAAATAATTTGCAAATGGCATAGCTGACAAAGACTGGGGACTAGAGTATGTAAAAAATTCCCCAACTCAACAATAAAGAAAAAAACTTCCAATTAAAAATGAGCAAGTGATAAGAAAAGACATTTTAACTGAAAGGATATACAGATAGCAAATAAGCACATGAAAAGATGTTCAACATCATTAGTCAGGAAGAAAATGCAGATTAACATGCGAGATATCACTACACACCTGTCAGAATGGATAAAGTGAAAAACGGGGACAACGCCAAACGATGCGGTGGATGTGGAGACACTGGAACACTCGTTCACCGCTGGAGGAAACGTCAAAATGCACAGCCACTCCGGAAAACATTTTCTTATAAAACTAACCATACAACCCAACAACTGAGCTCAAGGGCGCTTATCCCAGAGAAATACAAACATGATCACACAAAAACCTGCACATAGATGTCTGCAGAGGTTTTATTCTTAATAGCCCCAAGGTGGAAACAGCCCAGAGGTCCTTCCGTGGGTGAATGGTAACAAATGGCGATGCGTTGGTATCGTAAACGACTACTCGGCAACACAAAAGAAGAGACTATGAACATGACAAGTTGGGTGACTTCCAGGGGAGCGTACTGAAGGAAAAAACGCCAGTCCCTAAAGCTCACAAACTATATGGTTCCATTTATAGAACATTCTTAAAATGAAAAATAATATAGAAATGGAGAGCGAATTAGTGTTCTCTGAGGTCAGGGACAGTGGGAGGCAGAGATGGGGTGACAGTGGCTACAAAAGGGCAGGACAAAGACCCTCGTGATGACAGAGCTGCTCTGTCCACTGACGAATGTACCCATGTCAACGCCGGGTGTGGTATTGCACTATAGTTTTGCCAGGTGTGTTATGTCTTACAACTGCATGTAAATCTATAACAATAATCTCAAAATGAAAAGTTTAATTTTAAAATACTGCGTATGATACCTTCTCCCACAAAGTGGGCTTTAAAATCGTCTACTCTTTAAATTTTCTATCAATTTTTTAAAATCCAACTGTTCTGTTATGATTATAAAAGCCAACAATAAAATGAAGTGGGAGAAAGGATTTAAAACGAAGACTTGCAGTCTCCTATCTCAGCAGTCACCCCATTCACCTCCTTGTGCGTATTAACATAACGACGCCCATTTACATACGCCATATACATACCCATAGACCCACGTCCCCCAAGTTCCGAGACCCCCGTGGATCCCCGGAAACTACAGAGAGCATTGAACCCTATATGTTTTTCTTTTTATACACCCACCTATGGTAAAGTTTCATTTAGAAATTAGGCACAGTAAGATTAACAGTAATATCTAATAATCAAATAGAACAATTATAACAACATACTGTCATACAAGTCACATGAATGTGGTCTCTCTCTCTCAATATTTTCCTGTGTGCACTCACCATTCTTGTGATGCATTGGTGGCTGTCACCCACGCTTTCTGATTATGCTGCCGGAACCTACAGGCAGATGATTTTCGGTTCTGGTTCGAGAGCACGTGAGTTCTTCGCTCTGTCCTCTGCTCCTGTCATCCTTGTATGCCCTGCGGCGTTGCCACATGAGTGCCAGAGTTCCTCTGTCCCTCCATGTTTTCTGCCCTGGTGCCTCCTTGGCACTTGCATGAACGTAGGCGGCATGGGGCACCTTTTTCCTGTGTCCATCTCTTTCCTTTCCCCTTAATCAACGCCTTTAACTCTGCAGGAAACGTGGCAGCTTCTCCATTGGCAGATGCAGCCATGCCGGAAATTTTTATATTTTTCAGTCCAAACCTATTTCTGAGTCTGTGTAACCGTCCTTTACTTGCAATAAATGGCATGGTGTCATCTGTTTCGGGAGGTCCCTTGCTGAAGTCTGCGTCCAGGCTCAATGCTTTGCGGGGCCACGCGTCGCCGTCAATTTAAACAGTTTCTGTTCCGCCCACCAATTTGACGCCTTTCCCTCCTAACTGGGCGCTCGTCACGCACTGTGGCCGTCACTTTTGCCGTTCATGGCGTGGCAGAGAAACTGGCACAGTTCCTTTTCCTTCGGTTTCACGGTAGAAGATTCGTTCTTACCCGCAGATCTTAGCTACCTCAGCACACGAATTTTTCTCTCACAATTAGGTCGAGCACTTTCACCTTTTCGCTAAAAGGAAGCACTTGATGGCTTCTCTGTGGCACTTCCAAATTGCCTGTGTCGCTACTCTTGCATTTTGGGTATAAAATAAGGGTGACCTGAACACGAGCACGGCGGCACCACAACGGGACCCGATCACCAAGATGGCAACGGACTAACCGGCGGGAGCGGCGTCTCCAGCGTGAAGAGGCGGGACAAAGGGCTGATTCACGTCCCGGGCCCCGCGAGATTTCATCACGCTACTCCAAACTGCGTGAAATTGAAAACTTAAGAAGTGCTTGTTTCTGGAATTTTCCACTTGATATTTTCAGACAGAGGTGGAGCTCGGGTAACGGAAACTACAGAAAGCGAAACCTCAGATGAGAGGGACGACTGTGTATGTGCATCTCACGTCTTAATGGCTGCCTGGTATTCTGTACCACAGACGTATCATCCTTTGGTTAACCATCTTTGTTTTGATTGACATCCTTTCTATTTTTTTATCCAGTGGTTCTTTATTTTACTTTAGTTTTTGGCATTAGTATCTTAACTGTGATGGTGGTTACATGAATCTGCAGATGCATCAAAATTTATACAACTCAACAAAAAGTCAACTTTTTGTTGTTGATTTAAAAAATAAAATAATAAGCAACACAGCACTGAGTCACCTTGTAGCCTCACGTTTTCTACTGTAAAACTGTCTGTAGGGGAAATTGCTGGAAGTAGGATATCTGGGAGAATTGGTTTGTGCATTTTTAATCTTGATTGGCTTCAACGTTTGACCCTCCAAAGAAAGTACACCGATGCATTTTCCCACAAAAAGTGTAGAAGAGTTAGAATGAGCATTAGTTTCAAAAGCTTCATCCTCTCCTGCCATCGATGCAGAAGGGTGAGGATTTCAGGGAAGAGTTGTGTAATATATTCTTCTCCATATCTCTGCTAATGAGTACAGTGTAGATAGGCTACAGATTTAAGCCTTATGCATTGTCAGTGAGTAACGGAAGGTAGAAATGCTAACTGTTCCAGCTGTACACACACAGTCCATCTGAGTACCACAAAGCACTGAAAATGAAATAATTTTTATTTCTATTTGTTATAGACTGAATTGTGTGACCCCAAAGTGTCATGTCCCTAACCCCCAATATGCCTGTGTCTTTAAGGAAGTGATTGGGTTAAATGAGGTCATAAGAGAGGATCCCACTCTGCTCGGAAGAGGAGAGGAGAGAACAGAGAGCTCTTTCTCTCTTCACCTGTGCTCAAAAGAAAGACCAGGTGAACACTTAGTGGGAAGGCAGCTGTCCATAAGTCAGGAAGAGGGCTCGCACCAGAAACTGAATTTGCTGGCTCCTTGACCATGGACTGGAACTGGAAGAAAATAAATTCCTACTGTTTAAGTTGCCCAAGTTGTAGTATTTTGTTATGGCAGCCCAGGCAAATTAATACGATATTATACATTTGACAAAAATAACTTAATGTAGGAATATTGTAACAATCAAGTATAACCTTCTAGTTAGTTTTTTTTTTAAGTTGAGATCAAACCCAAGTTATTTAACTTTTTCCTCAATGACCAACACTTTATCCCTGATATTCGTTCACACAGGCCATGCTTCTGATCATAATGATAATAATATCAATAATTGTAGCTCATGTTTAGTTGAACTCTTACTATGTGCCAGGCACAATTTTGTGTCTGCTACATTCATTAATATTTTGAGGAAGGTCTTACGATTACTCCCATTTTGTGGTTGAGAAACGCAAAGAACAGTGATCTGATAAGTTGCCCAAGGTCACAAGACCAGCAACTACAAAGCTGGGTTTGAACTCTTGCTTTAACTTATGCTGTTAAAAGTGGGGTTCATGCACCAGCAACGGGGTTCATGCACCAGCAATGTCAGCATCACTTGGGACCTTGTCAGAAAAACAGAGCCTCTCGAGCCCCATCAGACCCTCTGACCAGGAACCTTCACTTCAACAGGATGCACATTGCTTTTAGGAAAACATTTCTCTAAATCAAGATCCCTGTTGCACCTTTGTCTTTTCCCACCTAAAGAGAAGGACACTTAACTCTCTCTATGGTCATTGTGCACTTTGAAAAACCGTGATTCTGTGACAGAGTCCAGCTGCGCCCAGTGCTTACACCTCCCCGAGTTAGTGCTCCTGGCAGGCTTTTCCGTTGTGCCTTCCACTCCACCCTCAGTTTCCAAGTGAAAAATAAAGTATAATATCTAAGGGGTATCTTTACGTACTTTGGAGTGACAGGAATTTTTGATAACATATGCAATCATTTGGCCTCGTTTCCACTCATACGACTTCCTATAAAGTCACTGATTGACCCTGGAGACATCGATAAAAGAAAACACAAATGTCTAAAATACATACTGTTCCTGAAGGGAGGTTAATCATGAAAGATGAAGGACTTTACCAATTTGCATACTGAGGTCTCCTCTAGCGTGAATTGTCTGTCTCCTTGAAATCTTCCAACCATTGCCAAAGGAGGCCTTGTTTGACAGGATCAGAGAAGTTAAGGAACTTGCTCACAGTCACACAGCTAGGAAGTGTAGAAAATGGAATTTGAGCCCAGGGATGAATCCTGAGGCCAAGCCTTTAACCACTGAGGATTTTACCCCTGTACTGCCTCTTACTAATTACGCAAGGCCAGTGATTGCAACTCTGTTTTATTATCCACCGGATGGAAATAAAAATTCCTACCTCTTAAGGACTTACTGAATTTTAAATAAGACAATGTAGCTAAAGGGACTGCATGCATTTTAATATCATCTATAGATGTTAAGAAGTGAAACCATTATCTAGAACTTAATGTGTGAGAGCAGTGTCTAACAAAATCTTCAATCGACTGAAACCACGTTAACCAGTTTCCTTACTTAGCAGGATAGTGTGCTTCTAATTTGCAGAGAAAGGGGAAAATCGCACACACACACACACACACACACACAATGAGTTGACATTTAGCACTTACTAAAAAAAGGTCTCAGAAAATACCCTGGGGAAATATTAATTCAATTGCATCTAAAACATCTTTTTATTTCTTCCTGACCTTCATAATGAAAATTATCATTTACAATCCGCAGGACCAAAATGTAAAAAAATGTGTGTGTTGGGATGGGGGTTTGGGGTTAGTTGCTGGCATCTCGGCATCCAGCTCAGATCACCGTTGTGAGTGCAGTCTTGGGGGGGTTGGGGCGGCGGGGGGCGGGAGAGGGGGCATGACCATGGCGAAATGAGAAGAGCAACTAAGGAAGGACAAAAAGCCCTGCCAGTTGCTGTAGCGAACACTAACATCACTTACCAGGTGCCCTGCCCTGCTCTATTTGTGAATTTTCATCCTCAAAACAACTCTACAAGGTAGGTACTGTTATTATCCCCATTTTACAGTTAAGAAATGAAGGCACAGAAAAGAGGTAACTTGTTTAAGACCACACGGCTGGAAAGTTCCCAGGCCAGGACTCGAACTCAGGCAGTCTGGCTCCAGGGGGCCGCGATCCACACATTTTTTTATCTTCACAGTTTTATTGAGCATAGACTTTGGCTTGCTGATCAGTCTTAGGTGAGAACGAACATTGATTTGACATCTACTATTCCAGGCACTCTTACTCTCTAATATGCCCATATTTCCTAATTGTTCTTCCGAGTGGCTGTTGATTTAGAACCACAGACAAGAATAACTGTTTTACTCCCATCCCCATTTTGAGACTTATTGGCTTTATCCATAGTTTAATTTAGTATCACATCTATAGTGATCGAACATTCTCAATGTGCCAGGTGCTGTGTAAATTTTGGGGACTCTACAGATAAGTAAAGCACTCTCCTGCCTTTGAGGAGCAAATGAATAGGATAGAAAAAGCTACAGACATGAGCAGAATTTCACTACGAAGCAGTAAGCAGAACATAGGTGATGAGGAGGGTACTTGGTCTTACCAAACTCAGGGGGTTCATTTTGCCTGCAAACATCAAGGACAAAGGAGACGGAAACAGGTGATTACAGTAAAGGAGACGTTTATTTAAGGAAATGGCACTAAGCCCAAAGACACAGGTGAGATAGTGCTCTTAAGAGCTGGCCACTAGGGGATAGGTTCTGGAGGGGAAATTCATTAGTCACGATAGTTAATGGAGTTGGAGTCGTGGGCTCTGCTGATTGGCCGGGGCTAGGAGGCAGCTGATCATTGCATCGGGTCCTGAGGTCAGTCATGGCGTCTTTCTGTCTGGCTTCGAGAGGATGCCAGTAGGGTCATTCTATCTTCATGGGTCTGGAGCTGCAAGATGCTATCTTTAGTTTGACCGAAACTCTGTTCCTGTGGTCAACAGGCCTGAGGCTTTGTTCCTAAGACTGTGTGATGCTGACCTAAGGGTATAATGATTAAGAGAGTGGTCAGGGCAGTATGCAGAAGGATAAAAAAAGAAGCGAGTGAGTACACGCCGATTTGAATCAAGGAGAAAGAGAAGAGGAAAAGTCGTTTTTCAGAAGCGAAGATCTGCTTGCTTTCATCGGGAAACGTGACCTTAAGCCGGGGTTCAAGGAAGATTTCCTGGAGGACATGATGCCCTAGCTGACTCGAGGATCAGTGAGACTTGGTGAGAGAGGGAAGGTGGGTGAGGCGGGAAGTGAGCAGCAGGAGATGAGACGGAACTTGAAAAGGAGCCTAAGGCCGGGTCACGGAGAGGCCATGTGAGCCATTCAAGGTCATGGGGAGCCTGGAGTACTTTGTTAAATTGGGCTTTGACAATGGGCAGCCCTCGATGGGTTGTGAAGGGGTCCACAGAAATGCTACGGTGGCACAAACACCATTTTGGGCAGAAGGCATTTGAATTCCTGACATTCCTTAAACTTGACTGTCATAACCCCCCGCCCGGAGCAACCAGGGAAGATGGACTCTTATCACTGGAGATGAGAAGTCTCCAGACCACATTTAAACAGACATCGTCACAAAACAATCTCCCATCTATCCTCCTAAGGGCTCTTTTATCTTTCTAAAAAGTCATGTGTTTTCCCATAAGGACCCATTCTCCTCTTTGCCTACTTTTATAAAGAAGTCATTTGTCTTCTTGTAAGCACCCTTCTCTGGCTCCCCTTCTCCAATTCAGATATTATATAAGCCCCAAGTACTAACCACATCTTTGAGTCACATTTTCCTGTGAACTGTATAGATGTGATTAAATCTGCCTTTCTCTTGCTAATCTGTCCTCTGTCAGTTTAATTTGCTGGCACCCAAAAACTAAACCTAAGAGGGTAGAGGAAACATATACCCTCCATGACAGTGTCAAACCAGATTTTCAGGCAAGAGAGATCATTCTGGTTGCACTTTAGAATTATGACTTTAAGGAGGCAATGGAGTGCAAATAAGGAGAACAATGACTGAAAAACTGACTAAGTATGACGGCATGTATTTCTCCCTTGCATCTACCCACTCTTTTTTAAATAGGCCTACCCCAATTTCATTTTAAAGAAAGACCTAATCTTTCACTCCCAATTCATGTGGTTCCATTGGAGTTGACGACTCCTCCAGTCTGACCAATCAGAGCATTATACTCTCTTGTCTACAGTGATTGTTTCAGGGATGGATACAGGAGCTAGTCAAAGTTCATGAGAGGCAAGGAGACTTCTGCCAAGTCTGCTGAGTGAGGTGGGTGCTTTTTCTATTGGGCTTGACTCTAAGAGGATTGCATCATGCCTGGTGTTGTAGGCAGCCTTTTTGTCCCCATGAGGCGTCTGAAAACAAGGGTGACACAGATGAGTGCAGAGCCAAGAGAGATAGGTGCCAAAGTTCAGTGCCTGGAATAAATCATGCCTGAGAACTATTCAAGATGTTTCTTCAGCTAATGCATTTCACATGTTGCTGAAGCTCAAGTTGAAGTTGAAATCTCTGCCATTTGGAAAAAAGAAAAGGCAAGAAAAATATTCGCACCTGCAGAAGTCATTTGCAATATTCTAGGCCAGAACAAATCAGATTTTGAATTGGACAGTATCTTCCCATGTCACTTCTCTCTAGGCCTCAATTTCCTTACCTGTAAAATGGATTTGGTTCCATGACCTTCCAGGTGGCTCCCCATTTGACATTGTACGCAGTGCTGAGTTTAATGTCAATGCATTTGTTGCAGTCACATAAACTGAAAATGCCTCCCCGCCACCTACTTACGCTTCCCCCACAGCTTCCTTGTTTTGTCCTTGAGCGAGGAACTTTAAATTTAGCTGAGATCCAGTTGAGAGATTCATAGCTAAAGGGAAAATGACTCCCTAATTATTGGCTTTTCCGTAGAAGTTCATGAGAACCCTGAGTTGGCTATACATCCTCTTCCCTTCACAGTAAGGAAGACTGTTCCATGAAAAATTCATTAGTGCTTTGGGTCTCGAGTGCTCAGTTCTCCTGCCCCGAAGGGTTCATAACTTTCCCTGAAAAGACAGTGAATTTAATCTGCTCAGAGAATGCATCTGAATACTCAGTCTTACCAAGACAGAAGGTAGGATACGCATTCGCTTCTTTGTGACATTCTGCATAGCATTACCTCTCGTTCCCTATGTTTGCTGCGATAAGACTATGAAAAAGTTATTAACAGATGGTGCAAAATGCAGATGCATTTGAATTATACGGCAACATCCGCAGAGCAGAATTTAAAGTCTTATGCCGATGTCTTTATGAACAGCAAAAATTTGGTGGATTATAGCCCTAGGGCATTTTGAAGCAAAAAAAAAAAAATTCTCTCCTTTATGAAACAGGCTTCTTGATGGAAACCTTCCTTATACTTGCTTAATGAAGTCCTGCTTTCTATTTTTCAGATAACACATTCCATTTGACCAATTCCTAAAGCATTACTGAGCTCTGTGTTAGATGTTGGGAATATAAACATAAGGAAGACATAGTTCTTGTCCTCCTGAAGCTCAAAATGTGATAGTGGTGAGAGGCAAGTAAACACAGATTGAGAGTCCAGCATAGCAGTGGCCCCGAGGCAGTGTACGGGTTGCACAGAAGAAGGAATGATGGACTGTGTAGCAGGAAGAATGGGAAGGAGCAACATCTGGGATGGATTTACAAAAAGGAGGTGGAACAAGCGAATATGGCAGGACTGTCACTGTTCTCCAGGGAGAGAGAATGACATGAGCAAAGATACAGGGGCACGACACAGGCTGGCAATTCCTGGTGATCACTGGCTTCACTACGGCTGCAGGGAAAGTGCCGAGAGAGGGCCGGCCCACTATGGGGGAAGATGCTGGAAGACTCCAGTTAGGTAGGAGGAGAAATGGGAGGGGATCTTGATGTAACAGTCTGGATAAAGATGGGAACTAAAGCAGTTGTAGGAGAGATGGAAATTGGGCGGACGGGGGATGTTTTAGAGGTGGGACAGGAAGGACAGGTGACTAATACCTGTGTGTGGGAGGGGTGGACTCAAGAATGCCTGGTAGGCCTGTCCTAGGTAACTAAGTGGGTCCTTGCACACTCACACATGCACCTGCCTTTTCTTAAGCATACATCTTCATCAGCTTTTAGCTCCACAGCAAACTTAGCACAGTTTCTCTTCCTGCAGAACTGGTTCATAATTATGGGAACTAAGTTTAACTTCTAGGTAAAGTATTCAGAAACCCTCTTAAGTTCATCCTTAAACCAAGTTTTCTAATCTAATTAATGTAGGTGAAATTTTCATCTCTCTCTGCCTGACTCCCATAGCTGCATCTCATCTTAGTTGGGACTCGAGTGAGAAAGAGGTATTATTCCTATTCTCCTTCAAACACCAAAGGATGAGTTCAATTTTCCTTTTTAACTGCACTCGGCTTTCTTCTCATTAATTTATTTGAAGAATGAAGTCAAGTAAAAGAAGGAGCTCTTCGGTGCTGTTGTGTTTGGTCCTTTGCATCAAGGTCCCTGGTACACACAGTCCATTTCTATGGCGATTCTTTCTCCAGGGCTCTGACTTGGCAGAGATCATAACTTCATTCAACGTACCTGGGTCTGTAGACTCTATAATGAGCCGCTGGCCTGTGGTTTTCTATCCCTCAGCTAGCCGTTCCATAGATGTCTATTTTGGTGGGTTCTAATGGGCTTTTTCTCAATTTTACACAATGACCGTGTGGTAGGCATCAGAGCAAATAAAAAAATTGGCCGTGTAGTAGGCATCAGAGCAAATAAAAAAATTCCAGATTATTCTATCATTGTTTAAAAGAGTTAAAGTTACTTTCCAACTGATCGAAATGACTTCCTGGGGTTTTCTAAGAATATCTAGTTAATTATGTTTTGAAATGGATAAATCTACTAAACTTAATGATCACCCAATACTTCTTAGAACAACTTAAAAAAATGAGTTACCAATGAGGCCAAATGAATGCAGCTCTAGACTATTCTGGCAAACGACCCAGAGATTCCTGCCAACAAAATCCTATTGATTTAGACTTCTTTTGCTATTTCTTATTCCATGTACTTAAGCCATAAAATTCAGAAATTTTATTACTAAAAGTTGGTATTTATCCAGTGCCCAAGAGAGAAGGATTAAGTGAATATTTATGGAGTATCTACTATACACGTTAGTCTCCGTTTAAAATACATTATCTTATTCGATTCTCTCTTATCTCTTTTAAGGCAAGGAAACCAAATCTCTGTGAGGTTAGGCAAGCTGCCTTACGTCACATGGCTAAAACACCAAAAAACTGAAGCCAGGACTTCAAAATCCACATTCCTTCTGAGTAGTAAAATACTGACCCCAGAGATGTTTTGCTAGTTTAGAATGTGAAACTGGCAACAATGCAGTAATGAGTTTGAATCGCCACCATGTCCTTATTGTCACCTTTGTGCTTTCTAAAATTAAAAAAAGTGGATGAATTTATTAATGGGCGGCTTTTTACAGAAGAAATTCAAATATTGAAGAAATGTAAAAAGCGTCAAATCACATTCAGTTTTAAATGTGGGATTAAAAAAAATCATTTTGTAACAAAGAAATGCTACCCTTTTGGACAATTTAGGAAAAAAACTTCTGTATACAAAGACAGAAAGTATTCTCTTATTTTAATGAATCAGTTTATGGAGACTGAGATACGCCAGAGAAATGTGCACAACATTTTATGCACGTCTTCTCAGAGAAAGAGAATTTAATCATTGCATTTAGGCCAGTAATGATTATGAAAACTTGTATTATTCTGTTTCGATAATAATAATGGTTCCCTTGACCGTGTGTGCTGTTCTTCATTGGACAAAGTGCTTTCATTAATGAAAGTCTATTTGATTTATTTGATCCTCACAACAGTTTTAGCAGGAATTAACATCACCATTTAGCGGTAGCGGAACTGAGGCTCCTAGAGGTCAAATGCCACATTCGGGCCACACAGCAGGTCAGCGGTGATACTGGGGAGGGTGGCCAAGATTTGGCTCCTGGACTCTCCCCACAATCACATACTACTTCCAGAAAATAGCTCTTCAACTTATCGGATTTTGTAAAGAGCACTTTGAATTCTGTTAGATTGTTTTAGGGTTCTAGAACGTTGGAGTTTCTGAAGGTGCCTGATAAGTAGCACCCTCTTCCCTACTCAAGTTCTAGACAAACTGATGGCAAAAAAAGCACCTTAGCTGAAAGAGCGCCCAAGACTCCCCTTCGTTACTATAAAGGCAGAGCTGGAGAACGTAGCTCGAAGTGAGAGTCTAATGGGCCTGATGCCTAAACTCTAGGATTTATCTAATTTGCCCATTGGTTACAGTCAGCCCCAGATGGAGACAGACATTCCCAGGCCCCTGGAGGAGAAGCAGTAGATGTCAGATGCTCACTGTCAAGGAGAAAAAGGGAGAGCCTCAAGTGATCATGCCTCATTCATGCTTCCCAAATTTACCAGTAAATTAAATTCCTCTGTATTATCATCAGGGGAGATCCAAGTCTTTACAAGAAACATTAGACTTGTGGAGAAAAAAGAATAAAGCCTGACACTCTTAGACATACATAATTAGTGGTGCAACATATCTTCAATGACTCCCCATTTCATTTCTAAATATATAACAAGTGTATAAATTGTGGGGTCACCTAAGAGAAAATATATAACTGAGAAGGTCCAGGAATAGGATTGAACAGGCATTTAGGATGGGCAATAGGACTGACGGCATTTTAGACTCCTTTGAAGTCATTATGTTAGCTGTCATGGAAAGTTACATGGAGCAAACTGGAGAGTATATTACAACGTTAGACTTAAAATATTTAGGGACAATTTACTCTTCAGAGAGCCTGACTTCTATGATCTGATGGATGTGAAGTGGCCAGTCAGATCTCCAAAGATTAACCTAATGGAATACATTTAGCTTCGTGTTATTCAAGGATCCTTAAGTACAAAGTTGCAGATGAGTTTTGAAACTAATAATACATATGTGTTTTTCAATGAGTTGTCAAGTAAAGTGAATAAAAGTTCAAATAGAAATAATGTAAATCATTTAATCTGGACACCTTCTGACTCAAGAGTAAATTATAGCTCCCTATAGCCTGTGTGTTCTGCCAATCTGCCCAATGCTTTCCCCTCCAACCTCCCAAGTCCTTCTTCTAAGGTCAGTGTCAGGATGTCCACAATCCCATCAGAACTGTGATGATATAAAACCTGCAGAAGAGTCAGAACGACTGCTGTCCTCCCAAAAAGCGTTGAGGCATTTCAAAGTCTTCCCGCCAGCGTGTAAAATGCGATTAAAAGATTGTGCTGAGAAGCTATGCAGAGGCCAGTGTGCCCACGGTCCTCACAGCTGCCATCCCATCGACATCTGCAGTCTTTATTTGTCTGGATGATGTGTGGCACTTTGGAAGAGAGCTGGGCTTTCAGGAAATGACAGGCCTTGGGTGAGGAGAAACATGAAATACACCCTAGTTTGAGAGCCATTATCAAGTGGGTAAGATATGACAGAATGACTTTCCATAAAAGGCAGCCAAGTGTCCCAGCTCTGCAAATGCTATGCAGGAGCGTCATGCCTGTGAAATTAAATCTGGTCCTTTGTGGATTTGTGAGGACTGTCTTATAAATTAGGAATCAGTCAAGCTGTAGGATTTTAATTCTCCCATTTAAAGTGCAAGAGATGGAGATGAGTGATGGGGGACTGGGCCTTTTTCAGAGCCATAGGGACCAGATAAGTGAACATTCTGGCCCTAGACATTGCCAGAATAATAGCATTTCTGAGTCTAACCTATGAATAAATAACTCTCTTTAAATATATTTTATTAGTTTTTTTTTTTAATTGCAAAAGTAATACATGCTTGTGGTAACATATCAAATCACTCAGTTCTGCTTACCCAAGATAATGGTATTAATCATTTTTATTTAAGTCCCTTGGATTCTGTTTCTTTAATTTCCATTTTTTTAAGATTCTATGAAATATGAGTACTTTGAGGGTAGGCCAATACCTTATTTATCTTAGCAGTATCAGTATTATCATAGGATCCAGCTATAATAGAAACTAGTGTACATTTACCGAATGAATGAATTCAGAAACTGAATACAAGCTGATTCCAGACCATTTGACTCTATTCCTGCTTTTGGAAGAATTAAATGGAGTATGAATCCTGTCAGATAAGACATATATCTAATTATTTACTAAGACGTGATTCTTGCAGCCTCCTTCTGTCCCTTCTCCCTCTTTCATCCTTTGTCCCCCGCCATACACATTTAAATATGGAGTTATTAGATTATGTATTTATAGATGAGGCCAACCATATCTTTTCAGAAAGTAATGATCGATATGGGTAACCACATTAGCCTTTTTCCACAGAGTCCTTTATGCTCTTGTGTACAGTGATTTCCTGACTTTATACTCCGCATGATCCAAACAGCAGGGCCAGGTGAGGTAGGAGGAACGCATTTATCTGATGAAAAGAAGCTAACAGGAAACACGACTGTAGATACACGCTCCACAGCCCTAAGGGGGCTGCTGTTTTTACCGATATAGGCAGGTTGAAGTGTGGTAGACATGATAATGCTTTTTAATAATGTCTGCCAGCTAAGGGGAGAAACGTCTTTTGTAGGGGAAGTACATCAAAATGAACTCAATCAGGGGAAAAAATGTCCAGAAAAAGCCTTGGGTAGGGGTGTGAAACAAGAAATTGATAACAACATATGCCTAATGTTCCACGCTTTTACGTACAGCTGGCATTTGTTCCATCCTTCGAAGTTTACAGAATGCTTTCACACATCATTCATTTACTTATTCACTGAGCACATGTTATCATACGGCTACTGGAGTTTAGGAAGAAGAGAGAAAGGATGGGTCCTGACATTAAAAGAACAGTAACCCCGCCTTGTGAAATGGGGCCCGATAACAGTTAAGGCTCTGATTCCCTTGAAAAAGGGTCCGTCGAGGGGACTAGCTAAGGGGCGGGAGCATGGGCAGAAACGTTTTTTCCCCAGAGAACATTTCAAAACTGTATGATACATACTACCAAACGGAGGCCAAGGGATGGTACGGGAGCCCAGAGGAGACAGGTCCAGCCCGGAAAGAAGTCCAGGATGGTCTGGGAAACAGGACGTGCATCCGAACCAGCTTCTGCTGTGCACTGAACAGGATTCACTGAGTCCATGTGGGAAGATGAAGAAACCCGAGCACCTGAAGAGTCAAGTGTCCTGCCAAGGATCAGGACTCAAGCGCACTTTTAAACATTGAAATCCTGTTTTGTTTTTTTACCTTAAAATAATCAACAGAAGTTATTTACTCTTTATCGAATCATCATTCTGCCGAAATCTTTTAAAAATAATATTGGATGTTTGATTTGTACTGAACTGTTCTAAGTACGTGTGTAACATATTTAATTCTCCAAACTGTGCAAGGCAGATATGATTAATGTCTTCATTTTACAAGCGAGGAAACTGAGGCACAGGGGAGTTAGTCATAAATTTAGTAATGGCAAAGCTGGGGTTTGAGTCCAGTTTTCTGCCAGCATCTGCATTCTTAGTCAGTAGGTGTGCGGTCTGAGTTTACCACCCACAGAACCTCACCGAATGACCTTATTTTAAAACGTAAATTTCAAATAGAAGAAAATTAAATCCAGAGCGGAGGACTCAGCTTTGACAAGAAGGATGTGTAAAAAAACGGCAGGAGGGATCAACTGAAACAGACAACTTCTGTACAAAATAGTAACAGAAATATTAATGATTAATGTTGTGGCAGAGGATGAGAAGAAATTAAAATACAGACAGTAGTAGCCTATAGGAGAGGAGGAGAATGCTAAGAGTTTAAGTGTTTTGGGGCCCTTATAATTTTCAAGAGACAGGTAGAAAATTTTATTTATATTAGAATCTCTTTAGCGTGACTGTTGATGCTTTTTAGCATAACCCAAGAGAAGGGATAGAGTCTATAATGTTGAATGAGTAGAAGGATAATAAATGAAAAAGCAAATGAACCTCATTGTCCAAAAGAAAGCAGGAAGGGGAAAGAAGCTTAGAAAAAAAGCAGAATATATAGAAAACGCAAAATAAAATGGTAAGATAAATCAAAACATAATTGCAGTTACCAATGTAGATTGTAAGACTGAAAGAGACTCACCAATAAAGGGGAAAAAAGGATTATCTGACTGCATGCTCTCTATAAGAATGCAAGTATTCAGAAAGATTGAAACTTAAAAGTAGAGAAATATATGTTAGGCAAACCCTAAAGAATAAAAAAAAAAATTGATGGAGCAATATTAAAATCAAGCAAATAGATTTTTAAGGATATAACACTTAAAATTAAAAGAATTGAATGGTAAAATTGACAAATTCACCAATACTGAGAGTTTGAATACATTTCTCTCAATAATTGATAGAGGAACAATGCAAAAATCAATAAGCGTATAGATGATAGAACAATGCATCAATAAGGTCACATCAATGAATGAATGTAGAACTCTCTGCCCCATAATTAGAGAACATAAATTCCTCTGAAGCATAAATGAAACGTTCATAATGGTGGACCAGATATCAGGCCATAAACCAAGTGGCAGCAAATTGGCATCATAAAAAAAAAAAGGAGTCCTTTGACTTTCTATAAGCTGTAAGAGGCAGCATTAGGTTGGAAAGTAATTTTTGCACAGCCATTAACGCTTTCAAAGGGCAACAGCATCTATTCTGGAAGGAATTTTGATATTGTGAGCCCAGGAGAGAAGCCAGGTTGAGAACTGGAGTGGGTAAATCAAGAATAAAATGTATCATCTATATGTGCAATCGAAAAAAGCCTAATTCAGAGAAACAGGAAAATGAAGAGATATTGATCAAAGGATACACAGTTCCAGCTATAGGAATAACAAGTTCTGGAGATCTACTATACAGAGCATGGTAATTCTAACAATCTTAAGTGTTCTCACCACAAAAAAAGGAAATAGAAATTATATAATGGAATGGAGGTGTTAGCTAACACTATGGTGACAATCATCATTTGGCAATATATAAATGTATGAAGTCAACATGTAGTATACCTTACACTTACACAATGCTACAAGTCAATTATACCTCAATAAAGCTGGGGGGAAAAAAGACAAGACTATGATTTCAGCCCTCTTGTTGATCAGATACATTCGGTAGATGGCGTACTTGGCTCCTACACAGAAGGCATCATGAAACACCTGTTGGACTGGGGCTTTGGAGACAGATTCATCAAGGTAAAATAAAAAGTCAGAGGTGGAATTCTGTTCTCCACTGACACCTTGCTATAGAACTGGGGCCTTCCAGTCTGGCCTCGATATTTTAGCCACACTCACCAATCCCAGTGAAAATGGGAAAGTCACTGCTTTGTTCCCCAGCTCCGCCAAAGGAAGCACTTTATTTGTGAAAGTATTTATAAAAAAATTCCTTCTCCTTGGCTGGTTTCAAAACAGACTAAAATATTTCGATCTCTATTTGAATTGAGATGGTTATTATCTTCCTTTCGAAGCCACATGTTTTAAAAGAAAATCAATATAGATTGATTTGGAGCTAGTAAGAATCTACTCCTACAGTAATTTCAAGTATATTGCTTTTTATTCACTTAATCTTTTTTCCAACCTGTGAAGCATTGTTCTATGATAATCAAATCAGCGTAAAACATCAGAAGAATCTTTCAGGAGTAAACACATTAGCCTGTAGAATATTCCAGCCTAAGAAATTTCCACTGTTTGAATCACATCACTCAGAAGAGTTTCATGACTTTCATAGTCTGCAAAATCATACCCAAATTCCATAGTATAGCCTTTAAAAGGTAGACTGGAAAAAGGCTGAATGAATCAGAACAAAATGAGAGTGGGTGTTTAAGTGAAAGAGAAGGCACATTGGGATGACCCAGAATTATGCCGAAACCTAGGCTTTACGAATCAAGGACCCCTTCAAAATAAATCCTTCATGTCAAAGAGTTTTAATTCAAACCTCATCATCTGTGTGGTACAGTTACAGATCCTCAAGGAAACTAGTTTACCCACCCTCCTCCACCCTCATGCAAGAGCCATGGCAAAACAATTAAATTTTCTTATTATCTCTTTTATCTGGGTGTTTAATTTTGACCTTTTTTCTGATTTTATGTGAGGGAGAAGGGATCAAATCCGTATCTTTCATTGAATTTGTCTTGTTTTATTACCTGTCTCTATGCATTTCTTTAAAACTAAAGCTTGGGGCCACCCAAATCAGAATACCTACCCTATGCCCCAAGGGAGCCCCTAAGCTGGCTGCTTGCTCACTTCTCTGAATATGTGTTTTCTCCATATTTTGGCCTATGGATATTTTTCTTACTTTTTGTCATGTCACGTGTCCACTTAAAAGAATTACAAAACATTGTTTTACATGTTGTCTTAGCTTGGATTCTCATTACATGTTGTCTTAGCTGGAGCCAAGGGCTTATGTTTGGGTCATTTATTTTAGACAGTGACCTCAGGGAATGACAATGGATGGACTAGAAAGAGTAAAAGCAAAGGCAAAAAAAGCCAGTTCCATTGTGTGTTATGGAATCTGGTTACCGCTCTGGGCGTCTGGGGCTCATGTGTTCTTTCTGCTGAATCTCAAACATTTAAGCCACGTTAAATACTAATAAACATCTAGTAAGTGAAACGGCGACTATCACTATTACATTAACCATATACTTAATATATGAAAAAGACTCACGTGGTGTCTTGAGCAATATAGTAGATACGGTGCAGAAAGAATGGAAGGTGGAGGACTGATTTCTCACTCATTTTTTCCTTTTCTTCTGCATCATGCTGGGCAACTCAATTAAGCCTTCCTGAGCTCCCTATAGATGGTGCACTGGTAAAATGGCCGTGCTGGGGAACAAGACGTGTATGAGAGAGCGTGCACGTCAGTTCTACCTGCTTGCTCCTGGTTCTCTGGACAACCTCTGTGTTCTGTGACCCAGGCAATGATAGCCATAAGCGGGCAGAAGCTGAAAGGTACATAGATCCTCAACAGGCACTTGTGGAAATCACTAAAAGAAAGAATGAATGATTTTTGAGTTCCTGGAGGGAAGGAGAAATAATCTTAATATTCTCAGCCCCTAGACTAGAAAGACAGAGAGAGCAGGTGCCTTGTCTGTTCAATCACCATTCTAAGCCCCACCTAATGCCTAGTACCTATATGAAAGAAGCTCAACGGACGTTTTTTGAATGAAGGTGATGAATGAATGAATAGATGTTTGGTGGTTTGTTGAATGGATAATTGAATGATGAATGGATGTGTAAAATGTACTTTTTTCCAGAAGAAAGAGAAAATGCCTGTATACTGAAGAGAAAATATTCACCAAGCCCAATTATTTTTCTTAGTGGCAATTCCATAGAATGCGTGAGCCCCAAATTACAGTTGAAATGTGCATTTTATATCCTGTACTTTATGCCACAGATAATGGGTTCACCAACTCAGAAGTGCTAGAAAAAGAACCAATTGCCCTTTAGCAATTTCGTTCCCAAATAGTGGCTTTGAATGGAAATGAAACAGGACTCAGAGGGCCTGTTCACAGGAGGACAGGCACTGGCTATGTATCAGAGCATCTTGTGGTGCGGTTTCCCCATTCATTCCACTTGAATAAGGCCAGGAGGCTTTTTTTAATATGTTGTCAAAATGTAATTTCTCTCAAATACTCCCCTTTGGCTTCTCTAAAATAGTGACTTTCCCATTCATGATATGGGGTTAGTATTCTCCAGTCGTGTCAGTATGAGCTTTTAAAGGTGTGTGTGCGTGGCAGAGGGATCCATGTTTATAGGGTGCAGGGTTTGTGAGTCTGCAATCAGCGCTTAGTCCCTGGATCTGCTCCTACCTCACTGGGTGACAGGGGCCTCTGTTTTCTCACCTCCACACTGGAGCGGGGACAGCCTCACAGGTGTTTATTGAGCAGTTAGGAGGTGCTAGGCATTGGGAATCCAGAGACAAAGCAGATCTGATTCCCACCCTCAAAGTGCTGCTAGACCCGCGGGGAGCTAAGTATGCAAACAGAACACTTTCTGAAAGATGTGTTAAACAGGGGTCCCAACCCCCAGGCCACGGACTGGTATGTCTGTGGCCCGTCAGGACCCAGGCCACACAGCAGGAGGTGAGCGGCGGGCCAGCTAAGGAAGCTTCATCTGCATTTGCAGCCGCTCCCCAGAGCTAGCATCACCGCCTCAGCTCCACCTTGGATCATCAGGCACTAGATTCTCATATGAGCACCGGCGTCTGGTGCCAAAAATGTTGGGGACCGCTGCTGTTAAATACTAGAGAATGAAAATGAAGCATCTGAAGAAAATAATTACATTTTGAGAAAATGATAAAACACATTTTATTCAAGTATGAGGATAGTAAACTAGAGGTTGGCGTGTGTGTGTGTGTGTGTGTTGGGGGGCGATGTTTAAGTGGGTGGTCCTAAATGAGGAAGTGTTTGGAGACTTGCGTGAGGTTTCATTGAATCAAAAAGATAAGCATTTTCCACCAATCTGAGGGAAACATCATTCAGGTAACAATATCTCAAGGGTCTGTGTGGGAGATGGTCTCTGCGTTCTCTCTGCTCTTGGCCCTTAGAGGGTGGTCCACGGACCAGCAGCATCAGCATCACATGGAGCTTGTTAGAAATGCAGAATCTCAGAAACCACCTCCAACTGTATGAATCGGAATCTGAAGTCCTACAAGCTCATCGGGTGACTGGATCGCACAGTCCGGGTTAAGAAGCACAGCTTTTTGTCAGGTTGGGATTCCAGATCTGGCCAGCAAATAAGGAAATAACCCACACTTGGTAACCAGTTTAGGTTTTGTGATGCAAATGTAGGTCAAATGTACAAAAAAAAAAAATCCCTGGAATGCTCATCTAACACTTTTTAAATAAGGCCTGAATGAAACCTAGAGAGAACAACCTTTGACCGAGGTCATACTCTTAAATGTAGCAAAGTCTGGACTCAAATCAAGGTCTTTTAATGTAGGTTCATTATTCTTTTTGATGTGACATTTGAGAAACATGTGTTCTGGGCCTGGTTTGACTTCTTATTAGCTGGGTGACCTAAAACGTGTTGCTTCACGTCTGATTTTCAGTTTTCCAATTTGTACAGCGATCAACTGGGTGTCCTCTGATGACCTCCCAATACCGTTACTCTCTCTGTATCTGGTCGCACGTTGATCTTTCCACATATGAGAACGTGACCATGGCATACTCACAAAAGAAGCTTGCCTCATTCCATTTTCCCCATCAGCATGAACACCATACCTGCTTAATTATTTTAGTCTTTTTTTTTTTCCATTCATGAGGAAAAACGTCCCTTAGAGAATGACTTCCCAATTAATTCATGCCTTTGCTTGGCTGTCAAATTAATTGCAGTTATTTTCATTGCTGATCAGAAGGGCACACATGCTCTGGATACAGTCTGATGCTGATAAAAGTTATTATCTGTTTGGAAATCCGCCTGCCTTTCTGATCCTGCCTGCTGTCGAATTATAATAACGTTGAATCAGACCCCTAATGAGAATTGCAATGACAACCTACATTTTATAGTACTTTATACTTTCCAAAACACTTTCAGGGAAATTACACCCATGCATTCTCTCACTGATCCTCCATGGCAGGTAGGGGAAGGGGAAATGCAGTGGATGGTTTGTCTGCAAGCATGATCAAGTTTTCTGATTGAACAGTTGATGCCTATTTTCACCCTGTGGAGAACAGAGATGTAGAGGCGAGTATGGCTGCTGTATGTTGCAGGTCTTTGATACTTTTGTCCAGATATTATCTCATCATTTACTCCTTACCACCTGCTTAGAGGTGCTTATCTTATTCCCTGTTTTTCAGGTGAAAAAAAAAAAAACCCCAAAAAACAGAAGCACACAGAGGTGAAGTCACTTAGCAAGGTCACCTGCTGGGAATAGGAGAAATCAGAATGTAGACCCCCGACCCCTGACTCCTGGCCAGTGTCCCCACTCGTTCCCATGGAAATAAAAATACAGAGTGTTGTTCTTGTTTGAGCGTGGATGTTAAAGCGAAGGCCTCACAAGTTCTTCTGAAACCTGGCTGTTAAAGTTTGAATAATTACACTATTGCCAGGTCTCTTTGGAGCGATGCTTTTAGGATTACTTTTACTGACACGACATGTTTAAATGACATGGTATGTGTGCTATCATTAAATCTGTTTTAAAGATTGGGAAATAGGGGAATACGGGCTTCACCCTGGTCTGCTTAGCTGTGAAGAAGAACCAGAAATTTAAGCCGAAACTCTGTGCTTTTAACAAGCCACCATTCTCCACTCCCGGAGACTTGCTGACCCTTACAAGGATGCGTGGTCCTCAAAAAAACAGTCTAAATCAAAATACATACTTGTTGTGACTCTTGAACAGTAAGATAGACTTGCTTTGTTTTAAATTTTTCTGAAAAGGAGAAAAAAACGCTAGTAGTGAGGGTCAAAATCAAGTTCACTGTTTTCATCCTTTCATGCAATCAACGATAGATGCCACAATGTAATGACTCACTGCAGGAATGATGAAAAAGCGGGTTTCAGGGCCTTACTGTCACGCAAATGGTAAATGGCAGAGTTGGGATGTGAGTTTGGATGCCTCTGACCTCCCAAACTCAAGCAAACTTGCTAAAGCAGTCTATCTTGCCTTGAGAAGGGAAGACAGTGTGGGAAACACCTTGCAAACCTTCTGCAGTGCAAGCTCTGTACGTCATCTTGTGGTGTGAAACACCTCCGAAGACAGCGTTTTAATTGGCGATGGAACTGAATATTCACCCTATCTTCAGTGCTGTGTGGGTGGTTAGGAGGTGGGATTGTAACTTCCAGAACGATGTCAAAACACAGCCTGCTGCAGAAGAGAGCAATTCGTAGATGAAACGAGGGCCTCGCTCCGTGGCTTTGGGGCTCTTCCTTTCACTGCCTTTGATTTTCTGACCGAGACGGAATTGTGACTTCTCACTCCTGAATTAGCCCTCAGACGTCGAACATCGAACCTCTTACCTCACAGAGGAATCGAATCGGGCGAAGGGCCCGGGCTGTCCGGCGTGTGCTGCGGTTGGCGGTGCCCAAGGGATGTGCATCGTCTTTCCCCTCCGATGCCTCGCAGAGCTCACTCACCGGGAGACTGGGCCGGCCCATCCCTTGGACTCCATTCTGCAGCTGATGAGGGTTCCACAGAGCTAATGTCCCCAAGTCAGGGTGACACCAACATTTACATGAAAGACAGAAGCGTAGAGCTTTGGCAGCTTCCTTGCCACATCCACCCTTCATGATCTTCTAGAAGAAGCAGAACCACTGGCCTCTGTCCTTCCTCAACTTCAGCGGAAATTAACCAAGAGCTGGAGAAGGCGAGCAGCCGCATTCTAACCTCTGGCCACTTGTTTGCAGTGCTGAAAAATATAGCTTAAGTTGGCCTTGAAAATCAGTGTCCTATTGTCTTCCCATTCTAGTTCATAAATGTACCACTTGAGTTTTGGGGTACGGGTGTGCTCACTAACCAGCAGTTGATCAAACATGAGACTCGGAGCCAGAATGTGAAGAAATGAGAACATTAGTATTTTTTTGGAGCTTGCTCATACTGTGTGCCTGCAAGCTCTGTACCGAGTGTTGGAGTCAAGAGCTCTGTCCTTGTTGGGGGTGCGAGGGACCCCGAACATGAAAGAAAACTATAAACCAATAACTAAAAGGGTAAATATATAATTGCCAATGCAGTATGGGCTGCGATGAGAGTTGTCTAGAGTGAAGTCAGTCTACAATAAAAGAATTCATTTAGTCAGGAGGCCAAGGGCTTCCCCTGGGTATTGATATTGAGCTGAGATCATCTCAGCAAAACTCCTATGAAGTTGGTTTTAAATTCCTATAAAGGCCCTACTTAAAATGAGAAAACTGAGGCTTAGTGAATTAAAAAAAAAAAAAAATTTGAGGCCCCTACAGTGAGTAGCAGAGCTTGTATTCAAAGCCAGGACCATCTAATTCTACACTATATCCTCCCCATTACACTGTAGTTGATACCCCAGGACCCCATTTGCCTAGGCTCCTAGTCCCTGCTCTGTCATCCCTGGGTATATTTGTATTTTCTGAGACACAATCAGAATTTTCAGGAAGAACGTGAACTTTAGGGTCTGAAGAGCTTGGGTTCAAATTCTAGTTCTTTTACCTGCTCTGTGACCTTGGACAAGTCATTTTAACATTGTGGGCCTCCCTTTTCTCAGTAATAAAAAGGAAATAATTCTATAAACATCACCGGGTTGTTTCCAAAACTAGAAATCAAAAAATGCAAGGGGTGCCATAAAATAATAATAATAACATCAAAAACAACAAGGAAAAAAGCTATCATTTGTTGAGCCCCTTCCATGAGCGAGATGCATGCATTATCACATTTGTTCCTTACAATAGTCACAAGAGAGAGGCACAACTATCATTCTCATTTTGAAGGAGAGAAAACTATGGCACCAAATATTAAAGTCAGTTGCCAAAAGTCATAAAGCCAGGAAGTGGCCAAACTAGGACAAAGCACCGTGTAGCCTGGCTTCAGAGGCCTCGCCCTTAACTTCCACATTATGTCACCTTTCCAACTGTCTGTAACATGTGTGGGAGACGAGAGAAGTTGCATAGACTAGCTGATCTGCTTTCCTTGTGGGTAGTTTGTGGGTTTGTGTGTGTGCATGCATGTACACACACACACACACACACACACACACACACACGCACCAAACTTTCCCTTTTGGGGCTCCTGGGGTTGGCCCTTTTTGTGCTGTTTCAAGGTGTTCGGTGGAGGCTGCTTTTGGTTTCATTGCCATCTGCTTGGTTTCTTCCAGCTGCAGAGCTAAAGACAGAGATGAGTTTATTTTTGGTAGTATGTATTTTCTGAGCTGAAACCAACACGGGCTGCTGGCCAGATCCTCTGAAAAATCACTTCAACCGCCTGAGAACGGCCACCAGTTTTCTTTTGAATCTCAATTGGAAATTGGGAGAAGGAGAAGGAAAGAGGCCTACACGAAGGAATGAGAATGGCGGGGGAGAGGCGGAAGGAGGAAAGTGATGTATGAACCTGGGCAACTATGTGACGGTTTTGCATAAAATAATAACTGCACACTACATCGAAAGGCCTGCTTATTGACTGACATTCCCCAAGGTGCCATGCTGCTTCCTGCGTCCACGTCTTTACCTTTGCTGAACGCTTTGTCTTTGAAAGGTCTCCCTAAATCTTCTGTCTACCTGGAGAACTACATGGAAATTACATCTCCCCTCCCCGCCCCTTGAAGCTTCCTCATTGCCTCCTTCCCAGGCTAGTTGATTTTTAGGTAAAGAGACAGATTTTATATTCAGAAAGGATTATGATCCTAACCCAACTTTATTTAGTTTTTTGGGGTTGGCTAAAGCTACCAAACCTTTGTGAGGTTTGGTATTCTCCTTGTTGAAAGGAGCATTTGCAAAATCATCTGTTTCACCACTTAGTTTTGAAAATTGATGTAAGAAGATGATGTGAGAAGAAAATGCAAGTGGCAAATCGGTGCCTGGGCCTAAGAGATTCCTAGTAAATATGTGTTAAATGAATGAATGAGAAAAATAAAATAAAATAAAAAGAGCTTAGTCCAGAGCCTGCACATTGCCAGTGCTTAACAAAGGTCATCCATTATTGGCTCAGTGTCTATTCACTCCCCTCACTATGACAAACATCCAGAAGGCAGGACCCTCTTGTTGTCATCCGATATCTGTAGAGATTTGCATGGTACACGGCGTGTGGGAGCTCCTCAATGACTGACTACTTTATATGACATCTATTTACACACACACACACTTTCCAAATCATTTCTCAAATATTTATTTTGATTAGCACATGCATTAGAAGCGGTAGGCATTATCATCACTTTATATGTGAAAAAAAAAACTGAAGTTCAGGGAATAAAAATACTTTTTTAAATTCAAAGTTGTTAAAAACGATAGTAGAACATGGGCCCAACCCTTTGATTATACACTGAGTACTGTCTGCTTTTCCAAGGATAGAAATAACCCAGCTTGGGGTGGCAGAGACTTACACATCGCCTGACCTAACTGTCCTTGTTTTATGTACAATGCCAGGGAGAAGGGCCCTAGCCAGGCTCACATGGCCACTTTGCAGGTGATTGCACCTTGTGAAGCCTCCAGTAACTCAGGGATAGGAGGCAAATTTATTTTGATAAATAAATCAGATCGTTGCTATTCACCAATCTAAATGGGTTGTGTTCAGAAATGCTAAATATTGACGGTTGACAAGGAAAAGCTGAATCTGTTTATGTCTCTTTTGGCACACTGGTTATTTCACGTAGAATAATTGCAGCTTTTACTCATACCGCTTGAGTCCTATTCTGCACTTGACTGAGTCATAGCTTAGTTAATGCCTGATTTCGCTGGGTAACATGCTATTTAAGGAAGAAAATAAAAGAATGCAATGTTTTCCATTTGAACCAGTTTTTTTTTTTTCTTTGAACTTTGAGTGCACATCATTGGAGACGTTAAAACATCCAACGTACTTTTAAGTAACAGAGAAAATTGATTCATTGAAAAGATCAGTGTCTGGCCGCGTGTTTATCCTCTGTAATAGTGTCCCCATTCAGTGACACGTTTCAGAAAGGCTTGCTTATATCTGAATGGGAGACATCTGTGTCTTTCAAAAACTCCTGCTTGCAACTCAGAAATGCTGTGTGGGTGATTTGTTACCCTGCATGATGTAGTTTATACTGACTGATAGATCATCTTCAAACCCCAATCTCTAGCCCCAGTCTCTAGCTCAGTTACTGGAACACAGTAGTTGTTCAATACATCTCTGATCCTCTTCCCACAACAGGTGAGAGCCCAGGGGTCAGGTGCGTGGATGGCACAGGTGGAGTATTGGCAGGTCTGGGGCAGAATCCTGATTTCACCACCCTGTAACCAGCCTGGATTTTTACTTATTTGTTTAGAAAATCCACTTAGTTTATGTATTTTAGAGAATCAAGTTAGTTAATATACAAAAGTAATTAGCATCGCATCTAAGATGTAGTAGATTCTCAATGTCAGGAACTTAATAATTATCAAACAAGTAATTAAAGTAATTACTAAATAAAACTGAAAATAATGTGTTACAGTTATTTAATTTTATAATATGATCATGAGAATGATGATTTAACCCTTCTCTTTCATGCGCTTTTAATTAGTCAGAAAAATTCACACTGGCCAACGGGCCTAAACCCTTCGTGGCTTACTGTCATCGAGTTTGTTTCGTTCTCATGTCATGGTCCTATAAAAGTCTGGTGGCTCTCTCAGTGGCTATGTTCCAGGAGAACAGTGGCTGAGGGCTCCAGATTTCTTCCTTCATGTAGCGCCACCCATTACTTATGGCTACAAGGAGAGAGCAAAGGGAGAATAAGGTCTTTTGTCTACCTTACTCTGGCCATAATTTAGTTCCAAGGCCCAACAGTTTGGTGATGGAGATAGAAAATGCAGTCTTCTTCTGGTGGGGCCAGGAAGAAGAAACAGAACTGGTACATTCGACTGCCACCAATTTAACACAGAACTTAAATTCTGAGTTGTGCAAAGGCTTACTTATATAATATGGACCAAAGGGCATTATCGTCATTTGCAAGGTTATTATTCTAAGTGGTGAATCTGTGCTGATTATGTAGAAGGGTGCAATGGGATGTCATGGGCAGAGCATATTTACACGCACACACATGCACACACACACACACACACACACACACACACACACAACGGAACTAATAAATCAAGGGAGAAGTAATGGATTTCTAAGACAGAAGTAAACCAAGAGGAGGCCGAGCTATGTTTGGCCTCAATGGATGGACAAGACAGTAAAGTGGGCTAATGATGCCGAGTGTGTGGACCATTGTGAGACAGGCCAAGGCCAAGAGGAGAAACCGCAGAGAAGAGGGTTTATGGGGGGAACACAGGAAGCCCCGAGTAGAGAGGTGGTCATATGCGGGGTCGTGGAGACCCTCGAAAGCAGTGCTTCGTTGTTCAGTCTTTATTCCTAGAGATAATTTGGCCATTATGCTTGCTTTGTTTATGGGACAAGTCTTACAGTTTTGAATCTTTGTTCCTTTATATTAAAAATAAAACTATATGTTTTCACTATCTGGTTCCAAATATTACCAGTTATTTATATTTATTATTTATTATAGAGACATTTCAAATGGAGGACACGTGTAACACTTCATCTGTCTTATATTGTGAAGAAACAAGACATTCCATGTAAAGTGACATTATGGGAAACTGAAGTTTACCATATTTGTTTTTCACAAACTCTCTTCTAATGCTATCTAATCTATATCTATCTAATATTAATTTTGAAATATACATTTTCTGCTTTCCCAAAACCAAGAGTATTTTTCTTTGTTCAACCTGATTTAGCTACATGAATGTCATTCAAGGAATATTTAGGGAAACTCTGCCATGCAGAAAGAACCAGCCCTACCCTCAGGGGCTGCTTTTGGAAATCAGTCTAGAAGAGAGAGACATGCATTCAAACAAAGTGTCATTGGGAAGCCTCAGCGTCTACATTCATTTTTGTGATGGTTTATTATTGTCAATCTTCCATCCACATATCATTAGCTCTATGAGGCCAGCCACTGTGTGTTTTAATTATTGATCACCACCATATTCCTAGCACTTAGCAGAGCGCCAGGCACACAGCTGATTCTCAGTAAATATTTTGAATGAATAAATTAATCGGGTATTACATGTGTAATTCTTCACCTGATGCAAATTGCCTTTTTTCTATGACTTTCGTTTACATAGTTACAAACACAGAGTTGGAGCTTGAATGCCTCGGACTGAAACTGACTTTTTCAGTTCTTATCTTTTGGGAAAGTTGTTCATCTCTTTGTGTCTGTTTCCTTATTTGTAAAGTAAAAACAGTACTTGCTTCGTAACTTTGTTATGTGTGTTAAGCATGTTACTGTTTGTAAAGTGCTTGCTAACTACGCAGTAAGTAAACTGCTTACTACATATAAAAAAAAACATTTGCCAAGAAAGATCCGATTGGATTAGATAACCCGTATTGTCCATTTGGGGCAGGCAGTTAATGGAGTTACTTTTCCTCACTGGTTTAATCATCTGTGGGTCTAAAAGGTGGGGACACATGATACAGAATGCTGCAACTTAGGTGAAAAAAACTTGAAAATGGTCTTTAAGGAGGGAACCACGGGGTGGAGCTGTGAATGGCTCAGTGACCGTGCCTGGCAGGCGATATCCTAAGAAAACTGAAACTAAGAAACTAAGAGAAGCTAAATCTCTCTCTCTCTCTTTCTCTCTCTCTCTCTCTCACACACACACACACACACACACACACACACACACACACACACACACACACGTCACTGTCAGAGGCAGGATTTAAACTTAGGTCTCCTGTCCCTTAAATTTTGCTCCTTGCAGAGTATCCTGACTAACACATTTATTAACCTGTTATGCTCATTTTTAACGTAATGCTCCCATTATCGATAATCGCACAGAGCATCACTGAATTAGTGAACGGAGCGTTTGCAAAAGTGAAACAACAAGCAGTTTGTGGAGATGAGGCCTCTTCTATCGCACCAAGTTTTGTCCTTTACTTTCAGGAAAATCACTTCATTTCTTCTGTTTCCCAAAGTTTTATGGCCCCAAATTACCCAGACTATATCGAGGTCATAACTATATGTTCCAGCTAAGTGGGTCTTCCACTCAAAATTTATCGAAGTTTGTGGCAAGAACTTGAAGGTTATAAAAGTCTAGTGATAAAACACCCCAGAACTTGCAACTTGAGTGAAAATTGCTGAAATTAACATGTGTTAGGGTTATAATTCATCTTGCAGATTTTCCGTGCGCTTTACGGCCTCCACATAGAGTTTTTATGTCGTCGTTGTTATTGCTGTTGTTGTTGTCATACTGAGTGGCGATGATGGATGCGTCTGGCATTGTTAATGAGTTCTATATATGTCTGGCATTGAACATGATGAAAGATGATCTGGAGTCATCATATTTTCCGCTGATGAGATGCTCAAATTCTTATTATAGATCACTGTTTCTATTTATCTAATTGTCGTGTTTGAAGTAATTTATTCATTAACTTGACAAACTTTCATTGGGCCTAAAATATATGCCAGATATTGCACTAGGCATTAAGAACATAAACATAAATAAGGAACATTGCCTTAATTAAAAGGGCACAGAGT
>NW_006436294.1:935003-941784 GCF_000325575.1 Pteropus alecto
ACTAGTGTCATATGCATTTAAAAAAAATTGTGTTCCTTAGAGTCGAAGACTGTATTCTCTACTGCGCAGCATATGTGCTGTAAGTATGGGGTGGAAATTTTACTTCCATTGACATATTATGTGTTACACTTAAAAGGTTTAAGACTACTTTTTCCTCAAAGGTAGGAAGAAAGACTCATTGCTAAGGGATTGAAGCATTTTGAACTTATACAGGTATGAATCTGATTCGAAACCTGAGTCCGCTAAAATGGGAACTCCATAGGACAGACATTTGGAGGGTCTATTTGTTCACAGGTGCTTAAAATACATTTCCTGACTCATCATAGTTGTGCAATAAATATTTGCTAAATGAAGGAAATCACTGTGTGGTATTGGATTGGTTCTTTAACTTCAGTGGGCAGAGAAAGAGTCTGCAGTCTTCTTGTTCTCTCTGCCTATTGGGCTATTGGATGAAGCCAGAGAAAATGAGACAGGCTCACAGGCTGGGCCTCTGACAACCAAGGTGCGTGGTCTCCCGAGCCATCAGCACTACCCCTCAGCCAGTCTGCTTCCCTAGCTCAGTCGTCTCATCCGCCGTCCGTGATACCACACCTTCTGCACACTCTGCCCTCCTGCCTCGCCTGCATATGATGGAAAGCAAGTCTCTTCTCTCATCTAAGGGTGAAGCTTCATTCTGTACGCACATAGCCTTCTACTCCATCCTCTGGGGATACGCTCCAATATCGCCTCTTCCCTTTATAAACTGGATCCTTCTAATAACATTTAAATGTCTTAAATTCCTCTCCCTTTGTTAAACGGATAAGGAAACAAAAAAAAAAAAAAAAAAGGAGGGGGAGTGGGAATATAACCTCCTGCAAGTTATTCTCATTCAGCTAATTCTTTATCCGTCTCCTTCCCTGTACGATCAAACTTAAAAAAGTGGTCAGCATCCACTGGGTCTCCTTCTTGACCTCACGCTTCTGAATCTACTCCAGCTCATCTCTCCCTTCGTTCTCCCCTAAAAGGCCCATTGCTGTGTCACCTGAAGTCGCCGAAGGTGAGAGATTATAGACTCATTTCAGTCCTCAGTTTATCTGACTTCTCTGTGGGTTGGCTCCTCTCTTCCGACTTAGAAAATTTCTTTCCTTAGTTCTGACTTTGTTCCTTCTTCCTACGTCACCAGTTGGTTCTATTCAGGCTTTGCTGGCTGTGATTCCAGGGTCCATCCTTGTGCACAGAGTGTCCTTGGGCTTCTGTCCCAGGCCTTCTCACTGTCTCATTCTATGTGCGACCTCATCCATATTCACACTTATTTCTGTATCCCTAACTCTCGCGTGAGTTTCAGGCCTATCTATCAAACATTCCAGAGCCCACCCCCACTTACAAGATCTACAGTCTCCTAAAATAGACACGTAACGTTTGTTATTATTACTATGACCTCGTCCCTCAGTGGCTGCGGCTCTTTTGGCCTCAGATTATTTAAGAAGAATTTGGAGTCTGACCAACAGTATCCTAAGAGAAGTTTCTTGGCACATGGCATCAGCATGTAAAGAAAGTTAAGCAACATCCTGGCTCAAGCACAAGATAGATAAACGTGCTTGTGCCAAGATTTTTCGGGCCAAATCTCCATAATCTCCGCTTAATTTCATTTGTCTCTCCAAACAACTCAATAACCATATGGAGGAGACAAGTCAATAAATACTAAACTAAAATTTCCTTTATGGCTACGTAGTATACCCTTGTGAACACTATGTTTAGCTAATATACAGTTATATAATATACATAATTTCCAGTAGCTCAAATTAAAAAAAAAAATAATATAGCAATAGCATCTTTGCTGCACTGAGATGACTCTTCTTGGGGTGCACTTCTAGGAGTGTAAGAGTTGTGTCACAGGGCACACACGTTGCTTAAAGTCCTGTGTGCATTGCCAACGTGTCCTTCTGAGACACTGCAGTAGTCCACGTTCATTTCAACAGCGCCTGAGAGGGAGTGTCCCCCACAATCATGCTAACACTGGATAGTATCATTCTATCTTTTGGAACAGTGCACAGTCTGTCACCTGCTTGTTCTGGGGAACCATTCCAATTTGCCAGTGTAGTAACTAACCATGGTATGGTTAAGTGTCCTCCAATCACTGCAGAGGACAGCAGAACTCTGCTCTCCTTGTTCTAAATTCGATTCCTCTTTACAAAACGTATTATTACAAAGGTGGGTTTTGGTAGCCAAACTGGTTTATCAAACAATAACCATTCATGGTGTCCCATTCTTCTAACCTGTGCTTTCTGATGCTGATTTTTCTTTCAACCCAAAGCGCTGTATTCGAGTTTAACAGATCAACTCTAAAAGCCGGAATTAGAGAAACCTTACTTCCTAAGTAATTAAAACGAGTGTTTGCAGTGTAATTCAAACAACTTGAAAAATTAGCTGGGATGAAGCACCCAAAAGGAAGCTTCGGATGGAAAACAATTAGCTTTGCTCCTCCGGCAGGCAAGAGAATATTGTGGCTCCCATTTTTCTTTTGATTCTATTTAATTCCCTTTCATGGGCAATTATCCTATTAAACTCGCTCTTTTGTTTTGGCAGAAGTAATTAAACTCTCAGAGCTCAAGATTGCCTCCTTCAATAGCAGAATTTAGCCCTGTACATTTTTTCCAGGATTTTGCAAGCTGCAGAGCTCTTGTAAAAATGCCTGTGATGCAGGCTTTCTCTGAGATCAGGCTCCCAGAGACCCTGGGACGTGAACTCTGAGGCTTTACACTAGGAGAGCAGGGAACTGTATCTATGCCACTATTGCCAAGTGTAGGTTTTTGCCAGAAGCTCGGATAAGAAACTGGTGTCTTCATTCTGCAACTGTAATTCAGTTCTGCCGTTTACTGAGCACTTACTGAGGACTCAGAGAATCATTTCTTATAAAACAAACAAACAAACAAACAAACAAACCAAAGAAATCACAACTGGAGTAGCACGTAACAGTGTGAAGAGAAAAGCTCGATAGTCTTTGCGATCAGACAGATGGGGTTCAAATCGCAGATCTGGTACTGCCCGACTGTATGGCCTTGGAAAAGCCACATGACCTTCAGAGTCTCAGCTTCCTGACTTAAATTCTAGACCAAGAAGTGAGAATCATAAAGCCTGATACAAATGGAAGATCTAGTTGAGATCTCACACATACCACATGGTTGTGATGGTCAGTCTGGGCTCCCCAGATTCTTAGTTTTCACAGTAGTTTGGGGTCACCAGGGTGTCATTATCTGCATCAGCTTGACTATTGGTGGGGTCGATTGTGGTTATGTGATCAGCTGGGGCTTGTAGGACAGCCACGGCTGTTCCAGAAACCTCCTGTCAGTCTGGTATGAATTTTGTTGACCCGATCCAGAGACACGAATCAAGGGACTTCTGGGAATATGAAGATCTTCCTTGTCCTTTCCTGCTTTTACCCTCACTTTCATTCCTCACTCCCTGGTGGAAAGTGGGACTTCACCTCACTCCCTTCGAATGGGGGCTGGGCCAAGGCCATAGTCATTCCCATCACAGATGAATGATTTCTTACTGACGAGAATAACGACCAAGAGGTTGGGAGCTGGTTTTACTGTATTTACAGTAGATGGATCATTCTGGGAAGTCTGACACAGAAGATATATTTATCTATCCATCTATCTATCTATCCATTTATCTGTCATCTATCTATCTCACACATACACGTTCATGCACACACACACAAATGCACAGGTGCACACACGAGATATTCAGTCAAAAAGAGTAGCTTTAAGGCTTTTAGGAATCAGGCCCTGAGAGTAAAACCTCAGGAAGCAGCAGGAGCGATGTCCTTGGGAAGGTACCTGGTCAGAGCTAGGAGGAAGGCCTCAAGCTATTCCCGGCACCAGGGGTCAGCAGAAAGGTCCTTTCCAGTATAGAGTTGGATGGCTGACGTAGAGATTACAGGATTCTTCGAAATCAAGGTATTTAATCTGAGTCCACAGGCATGGAAAATTTCACAGAGGGGCCTCAGAGATCTATGGATCCCTACATAGCAACACAAAAGCAGTTTGTCTGGGAAGAGTTTATTACTTGTATGATTCTCTCAAAGGAGTTCATTGCCCCAATGAGTAAAATCAAATGCTTGAACTAGAGGACATGCTTAATGCATTAAAATAGATACTGATTGGCACAGAGTCAGATTCAATGGGATATGTCGAAATTTCATACTGCATGTGGTCAGCTTGCAAGATAGTACGGGCCACAAACAAGCAGAGAGAATTTAAAGCACTGCTGAAAGGCACTCAGAATCCTCTAAGAGGGACAATTGCTTGACCTAATTACTAAAACAGGGCCTCTGTGCCTCGCAAAGCATTTACAACCGTCTATCGCATTGGCTACATCACCTTAAATACTCAGAACATAATTGCTATTAAATGAATGAAAGGCCATGTGAGCGATGACAGAGCATAATTAATAGGACGTTAGAATGGAAAAACAGCTTTTAAAAGTTCAAGTGTGCAGCCTATTGCCAGCTGCCTCTCCATGTTCATTGACTGGCATCACTCAAAGCTATTCACTCTGCTTACTTTGCAAATAGGTCACTACAGATTAAAGACAGCGAACAAGCAAGGAAATTGCCCGAGAGAAGCACATCGGAATGGAGAAACACGGAAATTCCAAAGGGGGAAAGAAACAGACAAAGTAGTTCGAACAGAACCTTTTTCCTCCACCTGGAGCACTGCCTCCATCCGCCATCACCCCCACGGGCGCAGACGTAATCTGGATTACACACTCCCAGAGTCAATTTCCTTTCTGATATGGTAACTTCTTACTCTGCCTTATAATTATAGGTTAATCTGTGCTCTCACCCATTCACTAGCAGCTTCAAAAAGGCAGGGCCCTGACTTACCTATCCCTGCACCTACAGGGTCTAGAACAATGCCTGCCACACGGGAATTGCCAAGTGAATAATGCCGAGTAAATGAACAAGGCCCCCAGAGAAGTGCCTTTCTGAAAGGCGTGTGGCGTTCTTTCCTGTTGACTCCTGATTCGACTTCCCTCTCTGTGCAGACGTCACCCTCAGAGAAAGGACAAGTGGAGAAAGCCTTTCCTTTATCAGTGGCCTGGAGAGCTCAAGCTCAAACCAGGCATCAGAAGTGTGAATGAACGTCTACCTTTTCCTTTGGGCAATGTCACCTGATTGGCAGAAGAAATGAGGCAATGAGCTCTTACGAGACTTACTAATTTGCCCCTGAGAATGCTCACGGGCGGCACTTGTGCCTGCAGCGTTTACCCCAAAATAACTCGCAGATTATAGTCCTAACCTGACCCCCGAGGTTTGCCACGAAACATCTCGCTTTTATGATTATTTTGCATCACTCTAGTCTATCAATAGTCTTGGGAAACAAGTGACCTCATTCTGTTTATAGCATTCGTTTTAGTAGTCCGATCGCTGAAAATGTGAAATCCTAGAAAACGTAGCATTTCTATGTGTGATGTCAAACGAATGCCGGCAGCGACCTGAATTGTTTTTTCTAAGCGGGACGAGGGTTAATTTCACTAATCTTATCCGGAATTTGTGTAAGAAGCCACAGCTTAGAATTTCCTCTAGACATTCTCAGTCACACTCGGATTTATATATTTTTGCAAAAACAAACAAACAAACAAAACCCTTCTTCGATTCTTACCTCTGCCCATCAGAGATGTGTGCAGGCACCTCTTTGCATGACCAGATGACATTGGAGGACTGGGGATTAAACATTCTAGACGAGTTCTTTTATTTTGCACCTGCAAAGTCTTTCCTTTCTACTTGAATTCTTCTAAAAAATTTTCAAACTATAATTTTTCTGTAATTAAAATTCTGCATATATCTACACATGACTTCGTGTTCTCTCACATAGACATGAATTGCTGTTAAACCGATTTATCTAATTTATTCTATCTCATGTATTTTGGGTTATTTTCTTTTTGTGGGTGCAAGACAAATCGATTGTCAACACTTTTCTAAAATACTATTAGAATCTGATTATTCTAATATATTGGTCAATTTTATTTCTACTCATTTTTCTCTTCAAAGGTACATGATAAAATTCTCACCAGACCACACAAAATGAGAAGAATATGGACAATTAAGTGTGCATGTATGTGTGTGCGTGCTGCAGTTGCCATAAATTTGTCAATGGTCTTTTCTTTATTAGAGTTTATCTTCCCTGCTTTTTAAATTTTGGTCCTAAATTATCCTTTCTTTTATGTAATGTAGTTATGGTTTTTATAGATAGGAGTATTTAAAAAATATATATATCTTTACTTGGAGAAAACAAAATCCGGCAATTATATATCAACAACCTTTTTGTTACTTTGTTTGTTTAAATGGTGTTGATTTAGAAATCCCAAATTGGAAAGCCCTGAGTAATAATATTACTATTTCATTCCAAGAACTGTGAAACCACTAAACCACAGAGCTGAGGGAATGCTGTTGACCACCTAATAGTGGGTCATGCCACATCGTTAACAGAGAGGGACCCGAGGCCCACAGAGCAGGAGCTCCAGGCTCAGAGTCAGATGATACTACGGAAGAAGCAGAGTGAGGACTTGAACGCAGGTCTCCTGGGTCAGTCGCTCCCCCCCGCCACCCCACCCCACACCACCTCCTCATACTTTTAAAATGACAAGAAGTTCACCTTGGAAGAGAAGCCACAGAGCAGTCATTCCATCTCGTTTCTTCATGTTTAGAAGTGCATTTTCCCGGAATATCAAAGGATTCATGTTCAATATCTCTGGTGTGAGAAAAATCACAAGTATTTGACAAAGAGGCACCTCT
>NW_006436294.1:941832-978756 GCF_000325575.1 Pteropus alecto
CATTATTCAGTCTTCATCTTCAATGAACTTAGGAAAATATTGTTTTGATCAGGACAGGTTCACAAGTTGTTGTATGTCTCCCCATCCAAAATTGGATTCCTTGGGCACTGCAGGAGTTCTAACTGCAAATGAAGAACGGTTTCAAATTCAGCCACTCATGTTGTCCATGCTGAAAGACTTCAAGTAGAAAAAATGCAAACTCCCCCTCAATAAAAAAAAATATATATATATTTTTCTGGGTTAATTTCAAAAGCTAACATAATATCATCACTTGTTTTTCCCATAATTTCCAGAAGGCCTGAGCAACCCATGCGATTTTCACTCATTCTGCTTCTAAAGGTTTCAGGAATAACACATTTAGACAAACATAATAGAACTGCCACAGAGCCTAAAAAGGCAGATTGTATCGCTGAAGCAAAGATAAGGGGGTACTCATCTATAAGTTGATGTTCTTGGTATGTTCTTGGCTCAAGGTTTGACTAGGGGAATTTTTCAGAGTTCCCTTCTGTCTCCTACTAGCCGACCTTCATTCCAGAGTTGCTGATGCCTTTGCACTTCTAGATTATCACCTGGTTCCTTCATCAGCTGTTGAGGAAGTCCAGATTCGCCTTCTGGTGCAATTTATTTGGGTCCTGCCAGGGACCAGAGACCCCAAGTTAGAGCCCCCCAACTTGGTGGTGGACCAAGTTAGCCCAGGAGGTGAGGCTGATGCTGTGCTGGCTGCTTGGAACGCAGGAGTTTGAGAGATGGAAGCACATTCAGAGCCCATGTTCACAGAGGTGCATGGCACGGAACAAGTGGTCAAGGGCCCTGGAGTCAGGTGAGGCCAGAGGATCTATGTCAGCATATAAACAAGAGCTGTCTCATATACCTACTTTCATTCTGCAGGTGCCTGGGGCAGGGGACCCTAATCTAATTTTGAACTTTAAGGAAAACTTCCCCGAGGAAGTGATGTTTTAAGGAAGAGGAGGTTTGAGGTGGAGAAGGAAGTAGAATCTATCTGACAGAGAGAAAAGTTGTGCCAACACCCCGATGCTAACTAGAGAGGGTCTGGTTTAGGCAAGGAACTGAAGTCAGTTTCATCAGGTTGGAGTGAAGAAAGGGTGGGGAAAATGATTCAAGGTGAGTGGAGAGGTAGGCCAGACTTAGATCTAGAGACCCTTATAAAAATATTATAGACTTAAGATTCTAGCCGAAGGCCAAGGAGTTGATTAAATAATATATATTTTAAAATCCTGATTTCTGCTTGTCAAGGAAGAAGGCATCCTACTTAGAATGTCTGAGAGCTGAACAGCAGGTGCTGGCGATAAGCTTTGTTTTTCCAGCAATCCAGCTCTCATTCTCCAGATATTGCCACCACAAACCAACCTCTAAAAGACAATGATCAACCCTCTTAAATTCTTCCCTCAAAGCTTTTCTCATTCTTTTGCAAACCATAATCCATTCTGCATTACCTGCTCTAAGGAAGTACAGCAAAGGCGGCTAGCCTTCATTTCCCCCATTTTGAATTTTAATACTTTTTGTTATTTCTCCCTTTGTTCTGCTTGTCGAACCTTGCCAAAATGTCCATTTTAATAATTTTTTGAAAGGCTTAGCTTTTGGGTCAGTTGATCATCTCTTGTGTTTGTTTTCTTTATAATTAGTTTCCGTTCACTGTTTTATTATTTTTTTTCTGGTAATTTCCTTGGCCTTATTTCGTTGCTATTGCTGGTTTTCATTTTGACTTCTTTGTACAATGTTTAGCTTATGAATGGGCAATCTTTTTTATTTTCAAATAAATGCCTTAAACTATACACTTTCTCTATGCTATTTTCTAATTCCATAAGTTTTGATTCTTATTTCTTTCATTTCACTTATTTCTAATTACTTATAAATATTTGTGTTTTCTAGTAATTTTTTTATACCAAGAAATTATTTTCAAGTGCTTTTTTGGGGGGTCCATTTCCAAATGTAGCTTTTGGTTGTTTTCTAGCAACATATTTTAGAGGACATTGCCCAAAAGATACTGTTTCTTTGGTATTTGTTGAGAATTCGTAGTTAATTTCTTTTTCTTTCTTTTAAGAAATAAATCATCCATCGTTTTCGAAAGCAGCTGCTGAATCCAAAACCATACAGTTGGTTTGGTCTGCCTTGCGCCTTTTCCACATTTTCAGACCACAAAGAAGTATTCTCGGCTCGAGCAGGGAAGTCTGACATGGCCGCACTCGATTTGCCTGTTTCTACAGTTTTCAGTATGTGTTTCTTCACTTCACCTGAAGACTGCAGGGTGACAAGTTTCAAAACCTGTTAATTGGTTTATCATGAGCACCAGCCTTTGGCTATCTCATTGGCATGTTTCTGTGCAGTTTTGCTAATTTTTTGCAAAGGTCTTCCTTTGCAAAATTAAGTGTTTTCTTGGCAATAGGTTTTATCCCCTCCCATTCCCACATACTTAATTGGACCAGACTGCAAAGATAAAAATAGAAGTGTAAAATATTCTTTGAAAAATAAATTGCAGGAAAGGGTCACTTGACTATTTTGCGGAGGCTTTTAGTTAAAGTAGTCACCGTGTGGGTAACTCCGGAAATCCCAGGTGGAATGTGAGCTGACCTCTGCTGTCTCACTGGGGAGTGGAGATTACTAGACAGCTTACAATACAGCTGCAGAAGAAATATCATCTTAGAGATTTGCAGAAAATAGCTCAACCTTTGACAAAGATAATGGTGATCTGAATGAGTCAGAGGCACAACTTTAAGAAAATTAAGGTCCGATGACAAAAAAAAAAATAGTGGATATTAGTATACTTTTAGGCATTAAAGGTACCTAGGAAGTGCCTTCCTAGATGTTAGATAGGCACCCCTATGTTCATCACAGCACTATTCACGGAGGCCAAGACATGGAAACAGGCAAAGTGTCCCTTGATGGATGACTGGATAAAGGAGACGTGGTACATAGAGAGAATGAAATATTACTTAACCATAGGAAAAGATGAAATACTGCCGTTTACGACAATATGGATGGATCTTGAGATAATCGTGCTAAGTGAATTAAATCAGATGGAAAAAGTCAAGAACCATATGATTTCACTCATATGTGGCATATGAAACTGAAAGCAACAAATGAACAAACAAGACAAACAGAAACTCATAGACACAGACAATAGTATGGCGGTTACCAGAAGAAAAGCGGGGGGCGCGGGGGTGGGGGTGGGAGAAAAGGGTAAAGGGGATCAAATAAATGGTGATGGAAGGAGACTAAATTTTGGGTAGTGAACAAACAATATCGATGATATAGTCTAGAACTGTATACTTAAAACCTATATAATTTTATTAACCAATGTCACCCCAATAAATTTAATTGAAAAAAAATAAAAGAAATGGCGCAGTGAACCAAAGCAAATAGGCAAATTTGTCAGGTGGGAATAAGTGATAAGGTGAAAAATAAAGAAGATGAAAAGACAGAGATTGATCAGGGGATGTTATTTTAAACAGATTAGTCAGGAAAGTCCTTATTATAAAGGTGGTGTCTGTATTCAGAGCAGAGGTCTGAATACAATTAAATACCTCAACACTCTGCGAGATGCCAGAAAGTCAAATGTAGACATGTGAAAGCTCTCTGCATTGGTTTGTCTTTTGCTCCATCTTTATTGCCAGCTTATAGGGCAAGTCCATATCCATACTCGTCAGGCCTCAGTGAGAGGAGCAGAAATCTGCCAATACATGGCCAACCTAGCCTTTGCTTCTTGTGCGCATGCTGCTGGCACCTTCCCTGTCCCATTTTCTCAATATTAGCACATTTTAAAATTGCAAATGCAGTCCTCATTCTGCTTCTCATTACCACTTCCTAGATCACGTCTTACTTATTTATGCTAAGGCTAAAATCACCTTTCACCCTTGTCTTCACCTACTCAGGCTGCTGTAACAAAATACCATAGACTAGGTGGCTTATAAACAACAGAAATTTATTTCTCACTGTTCTGGAGGCTGGAAGTCCAAGATCAACGTCTGAGGAGGGCCCACTTCCTGTCTGGTTGTCTTGTCTTCTCGCTGTGCCCTCATATGGCGGAAGGGGTGAGGGAGCTTTCTGAGGTCACTTTTAAAAGGGCACTGAACCGATTCAAAAGGGCTCCACAGTCATGACTTAATTGCCAACCAAAGACCCCACCTCATTGAGGATTAAGGTTTCGATATATAAATTTATTATGAATTTATGTTTAATTTTATCAAATGCTTCTTTACATCTATTGAAATGATCATACATAGAATAAAAGATATTTATAATATAAATAACCAGCAAGGAATTTGACACTATAAGATATCATGAACCTCTACAAATTAAGAAGAAAGAGACCAAAAGAAAAAAAAAAGAAGCGTAAAATGCACAAATGCTTTTGCAGCAGACACTGCTGATGGCACAATCAATAGATAGTCTTTCACCTTTTTTCTCTTACTAAGAGCACTTGGATTTTGTACTGGGGGCCAGTTTTCTCAACTTAGTATTGGTTCCCTTGTCTCATGCTAAATTTGTGGCATATGACATAGTTTTGGCCACTAAGATATAAACAGAAACATCCTGAGCTTTTATGAAATAAGAGCTTCTCTGAGACAGTGATGCCATACTGGAAATGCTGCAGCCCTCCAGTGACCTTGACGTGAGAAGTCTGTCATGCTGAGGCTGGAATCGCCCACCATTAGACACTGCATCGAGCACTGATAGATAGCATCACAGGTAAGTTCCGTCAGCCTTCACCTGCCCTCCTCTGTATTCTCCTTATATGTAAAAAGCAGAAAAAAAAAAAAAACCTCTTACGTTTTTTGTTACTTTTCCTGAAAGCATTCCTGATGAAAGTAAAATTAGTAACCTATAGAAAAGAAATCACAAACGGCCTGTAAATATCAATAAAAAGAAAACTTTACTTCACAATTTCACTGGTACTCGAGGAAATGTAAATTAAAACCACAATGGGAAATCATTCTATGCCCAACTGATTTGTGAATCAGTGACTATATGACCCTATCAAGATTTAGCGAAGATGTGGAGCCAAAGGAACTCTTAGCCACAGTTTGTCTTGGGGGTATATAAATTGCTACAAGTCACTTAAAGAACACTTTAGCAAAATCTAGTAAATGTATATATATATATATCCAAGAGATTAAAAAAAGAAACGAAACTGGAAATATTTTAAATGTTCACCAGTAGAAAACTGTATAGAAATTGTTGTATAATCACTTGAAAAACCACAATGTAGGAATGAGAGTGAGTGAGCCAAGTTCTACTTATCCATATGGAAGAAACTCCCTTAGACAGCAGCAAGCAAAGGAAATTACAGAACACATTCAGTATGAGACGATTTATGTCGTTTAAGAGTAGGCAAAGCCATAGTAAATTATAATGAAATCCAAGAGAGATTAACACTGAATTCAAAATAGTCGTTGCCTCTGTGGAGGGAAGGAGAAAGATGCAACTGGTATGATGAATATGGACGGCTCCTCTGTAATGAAAAGATGCTACTGCTTAACGTGGATGTAAATCCAAGGATGATCACTTTATTATGCTTTATACCTCCTTGTATGTCTTCTTATATGTCTTAAATCATTTTTAATGCTTTAATTAAAAATAAAAGAATATCTAAATATTATTTTAAAAAACAAGTCGGCAGAAGCCGTGTCTGCGTACATGCGCTTGTGTTAATGCTGTTAGTTGGAATGGGCCTTCATTTCATTTTATCCTTCACAGTGTTTTTGGGAAACCATCTGTATCACACTGGGGAGATGAGCAAACTGAGGTTTAAGAGATATAAGGTCGGTAAGTTGATCTTTCTCCAGCCAAGGACCTTCCCTTAGCCCATGGTCACTAAGCACACACCACCACAGTTCCCAAGTCAACCTGAAACACACGTAAATATCCTAGAGTCCAGAATCCAGTTATTACCGTCTCCTTTGGCATTTCTAGGACGTAGATGACAGTTTCAGTCTAAATAATGGGCAGTTTGCGGTGAGACCAGTGCAAAGTGATTCTCAGCTTTGAGAAATTGGCCACTGGTATGTGCTCCTTGCTGTGCTTAAGAGCTGCCTGCTGCGCATTCGTTGTGCCCAAGCGGTGCTGTCATTAGAGCCATTGCAGCCACTTATTACATGAGCTCAGAAGTCAATCGCTGGAAAACAAGAGTGAATTAGTCACAGCTGGTGCTGCTGGACAAACACATACTGATCAGAGAAGACTTGCCAACACTTATTGGCCCCTACGCACGGCTTCTGAAAACAGTTTCTCCCCTCCGAGCAAAGCTTTCCCTGGGCTTTTAAAGAGATCAACATTTACTCATTTGCCCACTTTTTTATTCATTTATCCTTACATCCATTTGTTCAGTAAATATTTATGGAGTGTCTCTTTGAGCTGGGAACTGTATGGAGTGCAGAGTATACCTTGTGAATAATAAGAAATGATCTCTGCTCTCATAGAGTTTACGGAACAGGGAGCATGTTAAATAAATGAGTATAAATACCTATTATATTAATATAAAAGGTAGGAAAGAGGGTAGAAGGAGAGAATCACGAGGAAAATAGACATCGGTAAAGTCCTTCAGGAGTCACTCGTTGAAGAAGAGGCATGAAAGCCAAGCCTGAAGGAAGACTTATAGATCCCCTGAAATACTTGAGATTTCTGGCAACAGGCTGTGTTTCTAGTTTGTCTTTGTCTCCTTAGAAACTGTCACTTTCTATGAAACAGTTGAGGTCAATTAGAGAACACACTGGTCATGTCAGATCCAAGCGTAGGCTTTACCGGACCTCAAAGTCCAACTCCATTGCTGCATCAAGGGACTCCAGAGTCAGGCCCTGCACTCAGCTCAAACGCTCACCTATTATTCAGAACAGCACCTCTCTACCTGTGTTGTGTTACCAACCATGTGACAGACGGCATTCTCCCGTGCGACACATTCAAGGAAACATATCAGAAGGCACATGAGTGAGAGGAGTTTTATTCCTGAATTAATCTTGAATCCACTGCACTTTAAAAATCCAGCACCTCGTTCATATAGTGTGTACTGTTACTAATGACAAACTACTTGCAGGACACACAGGACAACTGATTGTGGCGCACAGGTTTGCTGATGTCACAGTTAAGATCACTGCTCTGCGGAGCTCTGGGTCATACTGCCACCAACATGAATGGGCCTCAGGCTCCATGCCCTCATGTATCGTTTTCTTAGACCCAGTACCTCATCGAAGAGTTCCTCAAGGTCCCCAGTTCCTCAACACTGTCCTCATCCCATCCACGCATGGCTGATGGATTGCTTCGGGCACACCTTCTCCAACGCACTCTTTACTTAAAATCAATGCTCTTTTGCCATCTTGTTTACTTCCTTCTCTCACTTATGGATCCCTAGTGTTGACGTTTAGAAAGGACCTCCATCATACTTCCATTCTAAGAGTTAGGGTCTTCATGAATAGTCTCATAATGCATCATTTAATGTATAATATCATCACTGTCATCACTGTCTTCTTCATCATCTTCATCATCATCATCACCATCATTACCACCATCATCATCATCACCATCATCATCATCACCATCATCACCACCATGTGTAAGACTCCTGGGAGGCACAAGAGCATCAGCAGTGGACATAATTGACACAGCCCTTACCTTACTGTCATGTAGCTCACAATCTAGATGAAATTTAAAAAATTGATACAATTTCAAAAGATAGGTGTAGAAGATGTATTTTTGTGGAGGAACAGAGGCCTGAGCAAAGTGCTAACAGTAAGAAATAACAAGACAAGCCCTGAAAAAAAAGGAGGTAATGCATCATTTGGTCATCATCCAAAGATTTGGGCAACGATGGGCTTATCTTCTTTGCAATCTCAGGCTTATAGGAAACTCTCATAATTTTCAGCTGTTCTGCTGGTTTAAGGCTTTATTCTCTGACACTTCAAACTTGTGAACCTTCAGTTTTTTGTCACCTGAGCTTTACAGAGTGGGGGAATGCACTTAATTTAAACAAAACTGAGCAAACTCACAGGTTAGACCCCACAGAGTTTTATCTTTCTAGATAAGATTTTTCCTTGGTTTTTGTCTGCATTTTATATCAGTCCCCTAGGGTCTACTCTATATAATCACAATTTAACTGACATCTAGGGATTTAGCCTGAATTTATTGTCAGATTTTGGTTCTTATTCTTTTTGTTCTCTCTCTGCAAGAATCTCTCTCCACCTGCTTTAAATTTCCAGCTGCTTTTTATAGCTCTCAAATTTCATCTCTGCCACCTTTAGCCAACAAAACTATGCTTCCGAAGCTGTAATCACAGTGGCTGGACAGTTCTCTCTTGCCAGAGAGCCACAAGCTCACAATATTTACCCCTTCCATTTGTATTTTTCCAAAATCAAACTCTTCAGAGATTGCTGAATGTTTTGTACGCTTTCTGCTGTTATTAACTAGTTTTTTTTTAATTATACGGTTTTTATAAATATTATCTGTGGAACGTTTCATGCCACCACTTTGCTACTCTCCCATTAATTTACAAGTTTTTTCTTTTATTGATCGATTTAAAACTAATGCATTTATTTAGCTTTTTTTCTTTTTTTACCTAAGCAATGCAAGACATGTGTACCAGTATTGGGATAAAGTGAGTAAAACAGACATCATCTCTGCTCTCATAAATATGGCACTGTCGTAGAGAAGATAGAATATAAATAGGTAAGCCAACACACAACAAAATATAAAATAATTATAATTGCTATGAACAAAGCAAAAGCAGGTAAAGGAATAAAGAGCGATTAGGATGTTATTTTAGATATGACATTAAGGGAAGGCATCCTTATGGAGGAGACATTTAACTAGAGATGCTAAATACTATAGCATTTGTATTCTTAAATCTTCGCTAATTCCCATTGGGAATGGTGACTATAAATGGATCGCATTTGCCACTCTGAGAAACCAGTTTTGCTAACGTAAAATACATCTATTTACTTATATGTGAATAAACATGACCAAGCACCTGCTATTTGCTATGCACTGTTCTAAGTTATAAAAGCAGACACATTCCTTGCTCTCACAGGATTTACATTCTAGTGGAAGAAACGAAAGGGGAAGTCAAAATGATGTGTGGAGTGCCAGGAGAATCAATTTTCAATAAGGAATCAGGAAAGACTTCGCTGAGAACAAACACCTACAAGCTGTGGAGAAGCATTCTGTGCCAGACGAATAGAAACTGCAAAGTTCCTAGGATGGAAAATGTCTACCGTGTTTGAAGAATAGCAAAGAGTCCTGTGTGGCTGGTCGGGGTGATTAAAAGGCAGAGTGTAAAAGGAGAAAATGGTGAAATAAGAAGGGGCCACATCTACAAAACTCCACAGACCACTGTGAGAACGTGTACTTTGACACTGATTGAAATGGGGAACCATCGGAGGGCTTTGAGCAGAAAAGTCACATTTGAAAACAGTTATTTCCTATTTTTTATCCAGCAAGAAGCCTTGATCTGTATCACGTCCTCCACCATAGCTAGATTTGAAATTCTGACCTTATGTTGTAACAAGATTCCTTTGGCTGCTGTGTAGAAGACAGATGGTTTGGATAAGACTTTGGGAATCAGCAAGCTAATTCAATAATCCAGGAGGTTCTTTTATAGGATTTGAACTCAAGTCACCTAACTCCAAGTCTTCTGTACTCACTATTGTGTGTGGCCTTGTTCAGCGGGGATTTCTGGCCACATCCTAATTGAAATGTATGCTGCCCTTCACCAGGGCCAAGATTAAGGCATCCATCAAGCATTCAGACCAGCCTGAGATGTGGGAGCCAGGCCACTCAGGCCTGATTATGATCGCCATGTTTAGCGACGCAGCTGGAAGTGAAGACCAGGAGCAGAATTGCGGTCCTTGGCCCCTTCCAGGCATGCATTGATGGATGACTCTCTCTGAGAGGCAGCGGATGTGCTGACATACTGGGACCACTGGCTTCATTTGTAGCTTGCCCAGCACTGCTGGGTAGTTCTCCTCCTCTGCTGTTATCTGTGCATTTGTTACTTCTAAGGAGCTACGTTACATGAACATAACAACTTGGGAACCAAGTCCCAAAGAACAGAAGCTTTGGCTTAATCACCAGTTTAATATAATGACCCTCTTTCTTAGGAAAACTAACACTGAAAGAGAGATGGCTGGCAGTAAAGGTACAAGAGAATGAATCTTCTTTTAATTTCTCTAAATCAAAACAGAAACCAAAGTAACTTCCTCAGTGGCTAGTGATAACAGGGTCATTTTCCGAAGGCTCAAATTTACCATTTTTTTTTGAAAGATTTGAGTCTTTCTATGAAAAGAATTCTAAGCTCTTAGGAATAAGCTAAAGTAAATCTGTTCTGGATGCGTGAACTGTCCTATGCTAATTTGTCTCACTGTTGGAGTTCAACATAAATGACACATGTAGCCTAACAGATGAAATTCTGGTTTCTAACCTCAGAGCACATCACAGAAAGCAAACTCCATCAAGTACAATTCGGTTTGGTTATAGATCAGAGAAAAGTCCCACATAACATAGGTTTAAACACATGAATTTACCTCTCGCATAAATGAAGTCCAGAGGTGGCAGACCAGGGCCACTGGCACCACTGCAAGATCCTGGCAAAACTCACCGCCTCACGCTTCCCCAGCATTCACATCGCCATGAATCTCCCCACCAGAATGAATCTCATCATGCGCTTTGTGCCTCTCTAGATCAGCCCCGCAAGAAGACAAGACTGCCAGGCCATGTTCCGTCCCTGGACTCCTCCACTTTATACAATTGTCTGCATCCCCTCATGGGAGCCATCATCCACCTCTCCTGTATCCCAGAAACCCTTCCATGAGCCCACTGAACCTGGAGTCAGTCATAGCGAAATTCCTCCTGGCTCCTACTCACTGTTCTGAACGTGCCCGTTACCTTTTCGCTCTACAAAAATTTGTCTCTTATGCCTGAAAACACGTTAGCCTCCAACACTATTAAGTATGCACATTTTTCTTCCTTGCTCTTCTTGGCCTAGAGTCCTCTTGATCCTCCATAATGACATGTTCAGACCATTCCCTCTCCTTCCTCTGTGGCCATCCCATTTTAATTCTCACCAACAGAGTATCTAGGTCAGAACATCTCTGTGACAGTCATTTGCAGACATAAAGGCCATTTTTCCACATTCTCATCGACAATTGGAATAATCAGCTTTTTAACTTCACCCATTATAGTGGGTGCGTAGTGTTCTTATTGACATCTTAATTTGCATTTCCCTGTTGTCTGTTGATGTTGAGTATCTTTTCATTTGTTTACTCGCCATTCATATATCTTATTTTTGAAGTGCCTGTTAAAATTTTCTGCCACAGTTTTAAATGTGATTCTTTTATTTGTATAGAGCTGCAAGAGGTTTTATGTATCCTGGACAAAATTTCTCTGTCAGGTATATAAATTGTAAATATTTTCCTATTCTGTAAACATTTATTATAAATATTTTCCCCATATCTTTTATTATTTTCTCTTTTTGAAACATTTTTATTGAGGCATAGTTGACGTAAAATAATCCATACACAATTAAAGCATGAAACGTTCATCACAATCAAAACAGTGAATATACCCGAAAACCCTTAAACTTGCCTCATATACTTTTGCAACCAACCCCTTTCACTCCTTGCCACTTCCCAGACACCCACTCCTTATTACCTTTCTCTAGCCACACGGTGACCCTTGTCATTCTGCTCATACACAAGCACTCTGCCCTCAGGGAGTCTGCCTTGTTAGTTTCCCCATCAACTATGACCAAGAATTGTCCTTTCTTCACATCCTTCAGGTATCTGTTTATTCCCTTTTACTTGAAACTAGAGACTTCTGTGGCCACATTAGTTAATTGGTCCTCTGTGGTCACCACTCCCTATGCTAGCATTCCCTAACGCACTGGTGTGATTGTTTTATTGACAGCACTTATCATCCACAAAAATATATATTTTATTTCTTCGTTTATTGCCTATTTCTAGCCTTCGAAATTTCCTTGAAGTCAATAATTTTCTTTTTTTAATTCATTCATATTTAGGACTTAGAAAAATTCCTGGCACATTTGTGAAATGTAAGATAGAAAGAAGGAAGGAAGGATGGGAGGGAGGGAGGGAGGGAGGGAGGAAGGAAAGAAGGAAAGAATGTGTTAGAAACTCCACGTACTGTATGTTCCATTTATATGACCACTGGGTTAGAGAGGAGGGGTTGACTTTAGTGGGGTACTGGGGAGTTTTTTTGGAGGTGATGGTCTTGTTTTACATCTTTATATCTTGATATTGGCAGTGCTTACAAGACTGTTTGCATTTCTCAAAACTTGCTTAACACTGAAAAAGGGAACTTTTACTGCATCAAAATTATACCTTAGTATAAAAATGGAGTAAAAGCTTATTCAAATATCATTCCATTATAGAATAAACCATAGAAATATGAATAAACATAACTGCGGCCTTTGAACTAGGAGAGAACTCAACTCTGTGGATTTAGCAACGTGTAGGTTGCGGACACTAACATTAGCCTATCCTAAGCATTGTGGTACAGGGAGGATGCAAAGCCAATCAGCATTAGAACCTCATGGCTGTTCTACTTCCGATTTTTGTTTTGTGTTGTTTTGTTTTGTGAAATTCCTTTGTGTTTATGTAAAAAAAAAAATTCTAAGACCGCTTCTGCCCCAGGAGTATTTACTGTTATGTAAATATCCCCCTAAGTGTTTTATAAAACCTTAAAAGATAGACCTTTTCAAGTGCCGAGAAAGTTAGTGAGCTATCTGAATCAGCTGAACCAAACTGGTATTTTTAGTCACCTCATACCTTCTAGAGCGATCCGAGTAGGCCAACGTCGATCCTGATAAAATAAGGACTGCACGGAACTTATTTTTATAATGGCGTCAAGAACTTTGAAAAGAAAACTAGGCATATCTGAAGCTGTCTTCCTTTTACTCGTTCTATAGTGTCAAAAGCTAGCTCTGTCTTACCTTCTAAGAAATATGATTTTTTTCCCCATAGCTTCTGTTCTCCAAGAGAGCATTGGGACGTCTCACCCTGTGTATTTATGACATGCAGAACACTCAGGCTCGAAACATATTCTTGTGATGAAAGAGGGGCTGCTTTCTGCCTGGGACCCCACTGCAGGTGGGGGTGCCTAGGTGTCCCTTCGCATAAGAATTTGGAGGAATTCTTGAGTTAAATACATTCTAATACCAACCAAGGAGTTTTTGAGAATGACTGAGGTCACCATCTGAAAATAAATATGCTACATGAATCAATTAGAGTAAATTTTAAAGGTATACTTCATTTCTGGCTGGACATAGAGAAAATGGACAAGTGATAAGAACAGGTTTTGGGGCCAGATTTCTTGAATCTCTGTACTTTTACTTACTCGCTATAGAACTTTGCGCAAATTACTGCACCTCTTAGTGCCTTGGTTTCTTCATTTGTCAAATAGGAATCATTTTAATAGGTACCTCTTCTGTTTGTTGAGCTTTAAAACATGGAACAATGACAGATACAGAATACTGAAAAATTACTCACTGTGATAAAGGGTAAAGAGCATAGCTCTGGATGAGGCTGACATATGTAGATCTGCCACTAATAAACCGGGTGACATTGAGTCATTTACTAAATGCTCTGCCCTTTAATTTCCTCATTAATAAGTGGGTATATCATGTACTTATCTAAAGAAATGATCACAAAGTTTTAACTGGATTGTGCAATTAAAGCGCCCACTGGAGTGCCTGTAGCAAAGTAGGTGTTCAATACATTTACCTAGTTATTATCATTGCTACTGCGAATAGGGCTGGCTAAACTCTGGATTCTTTTCCACTGCATGGTTACAAATGCTATTCAGTGGCATTCGAAGAAGAGGATCACCTTTTAGAGGTGTCTTAAGTACTCATATATTTAAATGTCGTGAGTCAATACAATTGACAACATAAAATACAATTGACAAGTGGCTGAGTATAAAAATCATTATTTTGCCAAGTCCAAAGCCAGAGCCTCGTATCACTACTTCATTTTATAGGATACAAAATTATACCTGGAATTTAGTTTAAAAAGTTATTCTTATAATTATTTGGTTGTTAAAAGTTACTAATCTTTTAAAATTGTGGTATTTTTATTTGTAAAAGTCAATGAATAATAATTTCCCAGCCCTGTAAGATATCAGATTGATTTTTATGTCCCTTTATTGTACTTCATGAGACTGAATTATTCGCCCTCTTTTAGGATCACAAGGGGCAAGTTTCTTCCTTTATTTGCTGTCTCTGGAGAAATAGGCTAAACGTTATCTCAAAGATTTTAAGCTTGCTTCTGCTCCAGTTTTCAATGATTTAAGTACATGTTTGTATCCTCTTCAAGTCACGAATGTAAAGATTTAGTGGACAGTGGTAAAAAATTTTATCGAATAAAATTCTTAGTGTGGAGCTTGTGTACACATTAAAGAAGACACTGACCGACTTAGTCCAGGTTTTCTAGAAAACGGAGCCTACGGAAAATTCCACGTACTGATGCTTTATTGGGAAATGGGATTCAGAGCGGCGAGACTGAGGAAAAAGCGATGTGAGCAGGGAAGAAAGTGGAAAAGCAAATGCAACTAGGTACATCTCTGAGCTGATCACAGCTCGATAAAGATGTATAATCAGGTATTTGGTCATCAGGACACCTCTGATCAGGCCCAACAGAAACACCCTGCCTTAGGTGCGGTTCCTCTAAGGGAAGAAGGAAGAGATTATTTATGATTCTCTCCTGTCTCGTCTACTCTTCTCTATTATTATCGATGATCACGGCACAGGTATTAATGCTCCCGCAGCACACTGGACAATTCTTTAATTACCATTTTCTTAATATAGATTAATACAGCAGCTACTTGATCCTACAATGACTTGATCTCATACTGTACCTCATCACATTATATACAGATGAAAATTTTATTAATTGTGGTACTACCACCTACCAGGGGTTATTAATATTGCATCTACCTGCGACAGTAGGGTGCCTATTGCTTCTAGACAGAGAATCAATCTTAGTACCGAATCTCAACTTTTAGATCTGTTTTCTAGGACTATTCTTGGAGCCAACTGTCTTATCCCAGTTTCTCTAGAAAATAGCCTGAGTCAAAGCTTAAATGTTATTTATTGGGAGATATAATTTCAACTAAACAAGAGTAAGAGAAAAGAGAGTACGTCAGAGAAGAAATCTTAAGTTGGCGAGTTATGAAGCCATCTGCATCTCCACAAGGAGACAAAGCCAGTTGCTCTGTCACGTGGGGGATCTCTAGTTGGGCTCTCAAGGGGAGGAATAGAGTATTTGACATACTGTCTTCCATCCTCTCTCTCCAATTGGTCAGATTTCACTGAATGAGAAAAGGACTCCGATTCACCTTCTGCATTTCATTACCTGGTTCTTCATAGCAGCTGCTCAGAAGGTTGTGTCTCATGCTCTGTGGTGAGGCATTTCACCCAAGACCGGAGGTGTAGGAGGACCCAGAGGGTCTATGTCAGATCTAAATGACCTCAGTGCTGTAGTTACTGTGGTTCCAACCATGACGCGCGTGATGAAGTTTATGCAGGAGCCCAGCCTGGTGCTCAACCCAGGAATGAAGCAGATGTAAGCTAGTTACTCCTTATTATATTTTTATTTCTATGCTTTTTCATGTAGCTGTTTTTTTTTTCATACAGTCACGTAGGTTCAGAGATGGAAGAAATAAAGCAGAAATTCAGTCATAAAGCCTTCTAAAGGCTAACTGTGAAGTCGAAGAACAGATTTTGGCTGAATAACAAGGCCAAGAATGACTTTGGGCAAGTCTCTGGTTTTGATTTCTGTTCAATACCATTCCTATGATAACGTGTCCTTTAGTTAAAGTAATATATCTCTTATTTAAGTGACAAATGATTGCAGCTATTATTTGATTGGGACTGTCATTTGGTTTTTGCTTAACCTAGAGATATTTGGTCATACAATCTGGAGATTAACAACTAAGACATATCCAATTTGTTTAGTAGCCAGGCCAGTTGGCAGAGGTGGCTCATACTTTTGCATAGAGACTTAAGTGGAGAGAGAGACAGAGAGACAGAGAGACAGAGACAGAGAAACACAGAGAGAGAAACTTTAAAAAAGTAAAGCTTTATAGTATAATAATTTCATGTTCTGGATAATTAAATGTGGGCCGCCGTCTCTCTCTCTCTCTCTTTCTCTCTCTCTCTGTCATTACACATGTACATACACATACATATACATACATATATACAATCTTTCTTTTCGTTAACCTTTCTTATTCGAGGTCAAACACTCAGCTGGTGAAAAGGGAAATTTAATTAAGAGTGCTTAAGGCATCGAAAAGGAGCTGCAACTTTAGAACACAAGCAGTTAGACATCGTTAATAGAAAGAGCGCCTTAAGGATTCAAATCTATTATTAAGTATTTTTGCGACATATACAGAAAAACGACCTGCCACCATGAAAGCACTCTGAAAAAGACAGTAGATCAAAGTGACACGCAGTATTCATTTTTTGACAAGCAGCTAGGGTTTGGAAATCACATCGAGATACACAAAAGCACTGGAAAAGGAATCTGTGGCTGCATTCTAAGTGCTTGAAAAAAACAGAGGGAAAATATTATAATCTAATAATACAAATCAACACCATTCACTTAACATTGACCATATATCGGGCACTGGTTTAAACAGTACACATCTATTACTCTAAGTGTAGGTATCATTATCTCACCAAACGAGGAGACTGCATGCCTGCGAGTTTCAAAAGCGGATCCCATTATGGGAATTCAGATCTGCACCCAACGCTTGTTTTTAAGCCTCTACACGATGACCCGTCACCAGCATTGCTACACTGAAAGGTACAATGTGCCATGTACCTTTCTTTCGTGACCTCGGGAATCTTTCGTGACACACGAGGCTCAGTGACGAGAACAGTGGAGTTCAGTAAAGAGAAAAGGCTTTTCTAAAGCCACAGAGCTAGTAACTGATAGAGGCCAACACGACCTCAAGCAATGTCATTACAGGTCCCCAGCGCATCCCCTGCCCCATGTCACTGCCTAACTTTCCAAACAATGCAGCTAATTCCACCATGTGAATTCTACCCATGGCTTCTTCCCGTTCCAAAGCTCATATGATCCAGAAGAATACATGTGCCTGAGTAATTATAACTAGAAAATAACTAGCAAATAATCCCAGTAATGACTCACAGTTTTTAAGGACACCATGCCTTTTCTCCAAACCCCGAAATGATCGGTACTATCCACAGTTTACAGGCAAGGAAAACATTTCATTTCTCAAGCATTTCTGAATTCAAGTGTAATAGTAAAACTTCAAGCTGCCATTTTGCCTAAAATACCAAGTCCAATGCTAAAAAAAAAGAAAAAAAAAAAAAGCTGGCCATCTGAAAATCCCAAAGCAGCACATAGAAGGCTCGCTGTTCTTTCCTGATTCTTTGCAAATATTTGTCCTCAAATTTTAGCTCTCTACAAGGTGAAGACCGAGAGGAGGAGAATAAGGAAAGCAGAATTACCATGGATGCTTGAATAGTTCGATGCAATGGAGAAGGCATCAAACTAGGTCGCCAGGACAACTGATGCGGATTTTCATTTTTAAATGACACCACCTAATGCTGGTGATAGCGAGGGCAAACGAGCTTTTTGATCGATTATTGGTGGAGGTAACACTGGTAATGCCCTTTTAGAAACAAATGTGGCAACACGTGGAAAGAACCATCAAAATGCCTTTATCTGTTGGCACAGAAATTCCTTTCATAAACCTTCCTTAAGGAACTATTCTCAAATAGCAATCACTTGATGTGTCAAAATACCGCACAGTTGTCACAAGGTGTTGGTGCTGTGATTGATGGACAGAGGCTAACAAGGACGAAAGCTACAGATACAATTTATGACAAAACTATCTCTTCAGAGCACAGGTACAGCCTCATCCAAATCAGAGGAGTTGGTTTGTCTGGCCTTTTCAATGCCCTCCAAAGGTCCTTACCCACAAACTGTGAGTGAGAACAGCGTTGGGCTCTTTGAAACAATCACTTTGCCTTTCTTTCGAGGCCTGGGTGGGAGGCAGAGAGTGTTACTGATTCCTACCAGCCACCCCGAAAACTCTGGCTACGGGGTTTTCTGCTCCCCAGGACAAAGCGGCTGGTAACACTCTAGCACACGGGTGATAGTTGTGGCAAAACCGAATGAATCGATTGTAAATTTCCCTCAAAATATCCACTGTAGATAATTTATAAACCTAAACAGATCCTATAACATGGAATGAATAGTTATAGACCGAAAGACGAAATCGCCAATGTTGATCATATTTAAGTGACAAAAATGGCAATGCCACATGGCTCAGTCTAGCAAATAATGGCACATGCTCTCAACAGAATTGCATATAACCACTAAAAATGATGTGTATAAAACTTTTATAAGCAACATGAAAAGTGCTTTGATCATTATATTAAGTTAAAAAGTGGGCTGAAATATTATTAAGAATATTTATATTCTTATAAATATAAGAATATTTATCATGTTTGCAAATAAGGATAGAAAGGAATAAGTTTGAAAAGAAATGCAGTTTTTCAGCCATCTTTCTCCCCTCCCTCTCTCTCTCCACATCCTCAGAAGTAAAATTACAGACCAATAAACCAACCTAAAAGTACTGACCTGAAAACTGGCTCATCTGGTTTTTCGTTTCAGCAGAGCCATCAACTATCTGAAGCTATCTGGAGTTTTCTGGAAGAAGATCCTTTCAGTCTTGTCCATGCTTGGACTCAATGCCCCATCTGTCCAATAAGGAGAGGGATTCTAGATGACACTTTAGGGCCCCAGAGCAATGTGGTTTCATTAAAAAAAAAAAAAAATCAACATAATTTGAATACAAGAGTCTCTATTTTGGTAAACCATTAACCTTTTTAAACACGGAAAGACAAAAGCAAGGCTCTTAACCTACACACTATCCGTGGAGAACAGAGGCTGGAGCACAGTTATCCGCCCATCTCAATTTCCCAACCTATTCAGATTTATCAGCCTATTCTGTTACTCGATTTAAGAAATGTTCTTTAATTAAGTCATTTAAAATGGCTTAGTTTAATTGGATTCTTGATTCTCAGTGAGGCAAAAAGCCATTCCTTGATGTCAAGATAGCAAGGTTTTTTTGTTTTGTTTTGTTTTGTCTGTGTGTGTGTGTATCTTAGCACGAAAACTGTTTCTTTTTAACTATTTTTCTTCTTATTTTCTTGAGATTTTGCCGTTACAAACAGGATTTGAGATAATTGGATGTACTCCAAACAAAATTCAATGCTTCTATCAGAAAAAGGTCATCCAAAATATGTCATACACTTTAAAATAAACATGTCAGAGTTTTAAAAAACAATTTTGTTTAAATTGCAAAACCGCAAAACAGAAAGGCTTTGTTAGGTATGGCCATTTCAAATGTTCAGTTTGAAATATGTTTTAATATATAATTTTTCCTTGACTTGCTCAAATACCAGGCATATTTGTATCACCTTTCTTTTGAGTCTGTAGTCCAAAGACAGAGCGGAAATTGACCAATTTATGCTTTCCTATCTATCTTGCCTACCGTGGAAGATAAAAAATCAAAATACATCAATCCTGAAATACGATGTTGACATTCACCAGCATCAGAATCAATTCTCTCACATTTTAAAGTAAATTTAAAGTCAGTATATAAAGTTTTAAGGAATTCATTATTTGAACCAATGTTTCGGTGACATTTTCTACATAGCAATCATTCTGCTGGACACTTGGTATTCAACAATGAACTCACATTTTAGCAGACAAAGTAAATTTTAATAAAATAATTGCAAAGATGATCACCACAAAGTGTGCGCATGGTGTCACAGTAATGTCATCCAGTCCAGGGGAAGAATCAGGCTTTCTGGATTGTCCCCCTGAAGATTTGACTTTTCAGCTAAGAACAGACGCATTAGTAGAAGTCACTTTGACCTGGTGCTCTCACGCAAGGATCGAGAGAGACCTTGAATTCTGGAACTAGGAAGGAAGTCACGGTTTAATCAGTCTAACACATTCTATTGGACTCTCGAGGCAGAACAGCATAACAAGTGCTGCACTCAAAGCAGCTGGTTTTTATCCTCAGTCTCTACTGCGCAATCACTATGCAACCATGATGATGATCAGTGGGATGATTCCTTTCCCTCTCTGGGTCTGTTCTGGTGACCTATTGCTAACCAACCATCCCGGTTTGCCTGGGACCGTCTAGGATTTAGCACCGAAATTCCCACATCCTGCAAAAACGTTCAAACACAGGCAAAAAGGAACATTTGGTCACCTACTGACACATCACCTCAGTATCTGGTGGCTACAAATATCAATTATTACTATCTCTTACATTTCTGAGGGTTGTTTGGGATTCACTGGGTGGTTCTTGCTTGTCGTCTCTTGTTGAGTTGTGATTAATCAGTAGCTTCAGCTTATCACGTTGTGGTAACAGTTTTATCTCCATGTCAGACAGGAAATGCCAGAAAGAAAGACTCCTGGTTCTCCCCAGTCACTGTGGCCTCCCAGAAAAACTCACAGGCTAAGATCCTTCGATCAGGGTGGCAGGGTATGTAAGAAATAAACCAGCATATCAAATCCTTTCAGGTTTCACATTATCCACGATAATGGTCACAGGGTCTAAATTCTTTTCAGAATATCTGCTGGTCTCTTTGGATTCCTGAATAAAAATCTTTGGATAATGTGAACTTCTTTTCCCTATATTAGCCCCAGCTGTCAGTCTTAGTCTCTCCCTGTCAGAGACTCAAAGAAAGCTCTATCTATAAACATGTCCATAACACTACCCGCTTCACTATATTGTGACTTACATAATTTTTTAGTTTCTTATGATTACCATATAGATTCTTGAGGGTGACTAAATAAAAGATAATATAGATAAGCATTTCCTATGCTCTGGCACCTTCGTAAGTGCCTTATATAACTTATATTACCTTATTTAACTTGATCGAGAACCTTATGTGGTAAGTACAATCGATTTCTTATTATTTGTGGAAATTGTTATTCACTGAATGAGTGAATATTTAACTGCTGCTTCTGGGGGAAATGGAGGATTAGGTTCCTGTGAGCCTCTGGTTACAACATTTTCCTCAACTGATCAACACCTAACTTTGTTTCTGTTTCAAGAGGCCTCATTTACTGTGGGTTGTTGATTCGGTAACGTTGAACTCATTGTCAAAAGCGCTGTACTGAATGAAGCTTATCTAACACACTTAATTTCTCCAGAATGCACATCGCTGCAATCATGAACTCAGGAACAACAGCTAGTACTTCAGCACTACCCTCGGGGACCATTTTAAACTGTGAAATCACCACCAAAAAGCACACAAATGCAAGAGACGTGGCACTAAGTAGAGCACAAAAAAGCTATTTGTTTACAGGATGAAAGCAGAACCAAGAAGCCAGAGCATCGCCTGTCAACAGCTGGGAACAGACACATCAAGTGACTGAAATTTTTCACCACTCTGCCCATGTTTGTAAAAGATGGTGAAAGCACCACAAGAATGGATTTGGAGTTTCCAAAAAAAATTTTAGCGAGTCGGTGAATTTGCAAATTGAGAATCTGGGAATCGTGAGGGTCGATTGTATAATAATGCTTATCATCTACCTTTTACAGGGAAAGAAACCCTCACAGAGGAGTTAACTAATTTTCTCAAGGTTATAAAGCTCATAAATCACAGAGTCGGAATTCAAACTCTGACATTCCGACTCCAGAGCTAAGCTCTTCACCATTATGTCGTCTCCCATGATACAGTACTTTTGATTGAACGGTACTCATATCAATCAGAATAATGAGGTATAACAAAGCACTGTAAAATCTCAGCAGCTTACAGCAACAGGCATTGATTTTCCTTGCAGCCACATCCGGGGCTTGGCTGAGATTCTGCTGAGCTCATTTAGGATTAGTGGGGCTTGCGTCAGGCTGCAGCTTGGGTTCAGGTGTGCTTCATCCTCTGTTCTTCTTGAACATGTGGCCACTCAGAGCTTGTTCTTATCACAAATGGCAGAAACACAATAGGCCAAAGTGTTTAACACGATATATTTACCATGGACACGTTTCAGGCCTGATTTATGACAAGTCCATTAACATTAAAAGCGAGTCACCTGGCCAAACCCAACATCTAATGACAGATACTGCAAGGTCACAGGGCACAAAGTGCAGATGTATAATTCTATGAAAAACAGGAATGAAGAAAGGAAACTGATCCACTCTTTGACCATGTCTTGGGTCTCATTAAAAAAACATGGTACTTTTGCCAAAACCTTCACTTTTCTTTTAAAAAGATAGAACATGTGTTCACTCTAAGCCCCTTACCTCAAGCGGAAGAGCCTCGCCCCCTCTCCTGATTCACTTTGGTCCTGCACTGGGATGAGGTACCTCTTGCCCGAGGATGATCTAGGTGGTAGTATCTTGAAGTTTAACCAAAAAAAGCCAAGGAGTCTGCAAATATGGTGTCATTGTGCAGGACCGAACTGGAAAATCTAAGTAAGGCCAAAGTTAAGAAGAACAGGCTATCCACATGAGAATGACAACTCAAAGGTGAGAGGTGATACCCCAAGAAATGTGTGAACTGACTAGCCTCTGGTTGCAATGGTTGTTACAATGGTTCCTGGTGCACAGTTTGCCGTGTGCCCAGAGGCCTAAAGAAATTGGCCAAATCTGACCACTCAGGGACCCAGCCCTTTGGCCTGTGCCAGCCAATTCTCCTTCCTCCTCTCATCCTCGGGCTTGCAGCAGCCATCTTTATTGTCCCCTTGCCCCCACCCGACTCTCACGGCCGCCTGGCACTCCCAATACTGCACTCCACCTGCTTGGTTACACCGGATATTCCATTCCTGTCTCCTTTGTGACCTGATGCCTTCTAGGTTGGATCTGAATCTTCTTTTCTCCTTAAGGACTTTTTTTGTCTTCTCCCGCTTAGTGAGTTGAAGAAAACCCATCCCTGCAGACTCTGATTAATTTTTCAATCCTTCCCCGTACGAGTGCTTAAAACTTGGTTTCTTTCGTTTGATTGACATCCCCGTTTTACCTCGCAACGTGCGCCAGGCCAGAGAGAACAAACTCCATCTCTTCCCCTACCCTTAAGCTCTTATCCAAAGACTCCTCTGCCGCAGTCTGATTAAGTGAAAATCCACTGAATGAAGAGTTTGGAAACCGGTGATCTCGTTCGTGTTTTCCCATGAATTCGATGAATGATTTTGAGAAGATAACTTCATTTTCCTGCTCATCCGCAAGCGGGCTGGTGAAACTCAGTTCACTCTTCTTCATGTTCTTTGGTTGCCAAACACATTTTCTAAAATAGAGCCTAAGAAGGGAAGTATAAAATGATATAAACCGAGCTGCTCTAATTTCGTAACGGATGCTGGCCATCAGCGGGGGGAGGGGGCGGGACGGGAGGAGAGTTTGCTGGAGTTGCAACCTAGCGGACTGGCCCTCTGCCGCCTGTGGTCTCAGAGACACTCAATGCTCTACGGAGAGCAATTTGGAAACCAGTAGATTAGACAGTGTCTTACATCTACTTTAGGTCTAAAGTCACTTAAATCTTTGTTTTCTCTTAAATTATATATTAGATCCCGACTATTGAAAAATCGAATAAAAATTCTAGATATCATTTATTTTTATTTCAGTCCACCAACACAGAACAATCAATTGAGTCATTGGCTGGGTTTTAGCAATGGCCGTGTCACTGCACAGCTGGTGGGACTTTGGTCAAGTGACTCACGTGCTCTGTTTTCATCTGTAAAATGAGGGGCTCAGGTGAGAAGATCTCTAAGTCCCCTTACACATTCCTCATTCAAAAATTCAAGCCTTTCTGACCGATCCTCCTCCACCTATTAGCAGCTCATTTGATAATACACCTGAAAGGATAATTTTCTGGGACAAATTATGCTGAATGAGTAGGCGGGATATGTGCAAGCCCTGTGTGTAAATACGCAAACTTCGCATTCAATCTTATAAGGCCCCATTTGTCTTTTGGCGTTTTCAATGAATAAACCGACTCCACACCAATTTGGAACAAGCAAAATATGTGATCATGAGATATTTGTTTCCTCAAACGATTGTACTCACAAAGTCTCTCTTTCTTTCTGAATAATTACCAGAAGGCTTCAACTCGGGGATAACACAGATTCCAAACCCTTGGAGACAGAAAGTCGACGCAAGTGGACGGAGTCAGAGAGCGGAAAGGGATAAACGGGGAGGAGATACGGGAGGAGGGCAGAAAGATAAGAGGGACAGAAATTGAATTCTCCTTCTTTTTCCCCTTCATCGAACTTTCCAGCCAAAAATATCTGCAGTGCCAGCTCCAGATGGAGGGAGAACGGTTTGTTTACCATCTGCAGAGACAAAACATCAGAGTGAAACCGCAATTTAAAGGGGAAACTCATCAGGAAGAGAGTTAAATAATATATGTCGGAATTAAGGGACTCGGTACAAACCTTTGGATAAGACTCTAGGGTGCCTCTGTGTGGGTGTGTGCGGTTCAGAGACTGAAAGCTAAATCCTTTGACAACCGGAAGATAAATGTGAGGGACACTTTGGGGCAGTAAATAGAAGCCTGTAAGTGAAAATCACACATTGCGAGGCGGGAGATAAGGAGGAATAAACAACAACGCTTGCCCTGAAACATTTGGAGATTTTGGGAGGTTAAACCCAGACATTGTCTACTGAAGCCTGACAGTCTCCCTTCTGAGGATGCATGTGTTGCATAATTAAAGAAGATCAAGGCCAATTCAGGAAGCCACTTGAGAAAAATGTTGCTGAGAAATTGCTATTCTTGAGCCTGAAATCGGGGTCACCCTCCAATGGGATGGAAGGAAAAGCCAATGAGACTGGACGACAGGACACTGCCACCCCATTCCACAGGCAGTGTGCTTAGGAAAAGGCATGGACTTTGCAGATGGGAAGACCAGCCTTTATATGTCTTTGCCACCATTCCTATTCATTGCCTGGGTTGCCTCGGGCCAGTTTCTTAACCCATCTGGCCTCAGGTATCCTCATCTACAAGATTACGATTGCAAGAAGACTAGAGAGGGCTTATCTGTGCCAGGGACTGCTGTAAGTGCTTCTCATACATGGGCTCATTTAATTCTTGCCACGGCCCTAGGAGGAAGGCATTGTTCTTGGCCCTATATTCCAGTTGAGGAAACTGATTCTCAGAGAGAGTAAGTAAACTCATTCCAGATCACACAGCTAATAAGCAGTTGAAGCCGTGAGGTCTGGCAGGAAAGTCCTAGGGTACTACCCATTACACATGGAAGTTCTGATCCTTCAGGGGACATTGGAAAGCACCCGACACAGTGGTTCATAGTAGAAACTCGACGAATGTTGACATGTTAGCATTCTTCCTAAATCAACCACATTTTTTTTAAATAAACACTTATAAAGATGCTACTATGCATCTGAAATCATGCCAGGTGATAACGGTTAACATTTTTATTCTGTACTAACTCATTCAGTTCTCGTAATGCTCAGCATCTCTGCCATCAGTGATGATATCTTGGGGGCTCTTGCCCTTGAAGTTTCCTTTGCCGGAAATGTTTCTCCCGGATATCAACCTGACTCACTTCCATTCCATTCAGGTCTCTGAGAGACTTTCCCTGCTCCGTATGTGAAACAGCAACCTCCAGCATGGCCCAGCATCCAAGCTCATATACTTAAAACTAAATACTCAGTAAGGCGGGCCTTATTGTGGTATGTGGTGCTTGTTGCCGTCAAGTGTGTCTTCAGCAAGATACCCTGGAACCAGTCTATCACAGGCAGCATCGACATTAGTGCCAAGTCAGAAACTAAGGTGATGAGATTATGAAACGGGAATGCGTAGACAAGGGATTTGACCGGGTGGGCCTTAGAAACTCAGTGGACACACAGAACCCCTCTCCAGCAAAGGGGGAGCAAACGGAAAAGTAGGAGGGAGGAAAACAAAGGAACTTAAGTTTTCTCTTTTACGACCATGCTGAAGAGCGACCCAGGAAGTAGGGCATGGAGACCAGAACTGATCGATAAAGAAAGAAGATATTTTGACCAAAACTGAGCAGAAGAGGGAATTACAGGTCATAGCAAAGATTTCATGCATTCGGGGGAAGCATGGGATGCTGAGGATTTGCATGCCAAAGCAACACAGCCCAAGTCCCTTCGTACCACTTGGGAGAAAGGAAAAAGCACCGACATGCAGACTGAAGTCACCTCCAAATTCTGTCTCCGGAGTACCTCCAGAAGCCTTATACCTAGTGTTTAATAAGATATCCCAAAGTATTTTCTGCTTGTTAAATTTCTTAAAATAACTTGGTGTCAAGAGGGCTTCTCCTCAATTTCGGGGATTCGCAGGCGGTCTGGGAAGGCAGACTATGCCACCTGACAGTTTCCTTTGAAGACTGTGACCCGGGGGACTTTGTGAAAATCTGTACTGAGGATGACAGGATGATTCTAGACACACTCTAGACACACACACAAAATCAGCCCCTCTTCCGGACAGCTCCTGGGATGGAACTTATCACATAGTGTGATAATTGTTAGTTTCCCTAACGAGCTCGCCTACCCCGCTGTGAACTGCTCGAGCTCCAAGAAATGCTATTACTCGTCAGTGTTTCCACAGTACCTGGTACAGTGCTTGACACATAGAATATTTATAATAAGGTTTTCACTAATAAATGAATTATGGCATTCTTAATTGGCCCTGCGTGCTTACGTCATCCAAAATCCATTCTCCCTCAAAGCTATACGGATTTTTCAAAAGCCTTATCTCCTCTTATCTATGTATTTGCAAAATGAGGATAATGTGTCAATCATTTCTCAATGTGAGTCATTTCGGCTGATATATTTCAAATGTGCCCATCTTCCAAAACATGAGCTGTGGCTAGGTAGCATCGGCTAGTTGTGGTAATAAGTTAACTGTCTACAGCCTCCAAAATAATGAAAAATTCAATTCTTTCTTCTGTTGGATTTTCTAGCAATTTTCAGAGAAGATACTCCTAAGGAAGGCTTAAAAAGAGCAACTTTACTGCTTCTGGACCCTGAATTAGCAAATGAGTAAGCCAAATATTTTAGCCTACAAGACGCCTGAAGGAAAATTCGCCAAGTGAGAATGTGACTCGGTGCTAATCCAGCTGACTAGAAAGAGCTAGGAGCTGACTAGGAGGAACCAGCCCGATGCCAATGAGACAGGGGGAGGAGAAGTGACCTGGTTCGCTGGGGGGTGGTGGTAGAGATGAGAGACACCGGAATGAAGGGACAGAGACTCGGACTCACCAAGAAACATAAATAGGAGAAATCGAGCCCCTTGACTAATAGTAATTTAGCAGCTTCTCTCCCAGGCGCTGTGTTGGGTCCTCTACATAGAGACATGGAAAGGTGTGGCCCCTGCTTTGGTGGCATACATGAATGAACGTCCGAGGATGAAACCAGGGGCCATGACAGATGGCAAGAAAGGCGGTAATCAGAGTGAGATCTGGAAACCTGGGAAGGTCAGAGGGCAAGTGTTTCATGCAGAGGGGGAAACAAACGTAAAACGTGCGGTTCGCATTTCAAAACAGCCAAGTCATCTGAGACGAAGGTGCGCAGGGGCAGTACCAAGGACTGAAACCGGGGACCGCATGTTGTCACCCCTTGAATTCCACTTTCAGAGGTTTCACTCTCTATCTGAGGTCAGGAGGGACCAGTAAAAGCTTCAAATGATCACACCTGTGTATTAGAAGGAAGAAGACATTCTGAGAGCTAGAAATAGACATACGGAGGAAGAGACAGCAACATACATGTTAACTTGCCAAGAGTGCTGTTGGATTAGTGGCAAATCAGCTTGGTCAGTGTCCTAATCACAAGCACCTAACTATCCGGTGTGTGCACCCCCATGAAATTCCAAATTCCATTGCATTTTACTCTGAATCTCTGGAAGGCTAGGGTTAAAGAGTCACATGCTATCAATCTGATGTCCAGGTAGACCTCCTGCGGTGCTGGCAGACAGAGGAAGAGTCACTCAGCCAGATAACAAACTCCTGCCCAAACTTAAAAATCAGGACCTGGCCCTTGTGCCGGCAGATATCAGCTGCCAGCCTATGTAGCTGCCCCCGCTGACAGCCACGTGCCAATGTTTTAATGAATTGCCACTACTGACTGACCCAATGTAATGGTCATTTGATCATTTCTATTTTTTGGAGGGGGCCAACTTAGAGGCAACTACAGGGCTGTCTACAGGGCAGCAAAGAAGCATGGATTCAGCTTTGCAGCAAAGAAGCATGGATTCGGCTTTGCAGCCAGGAAAACTTTAGGTTTCCCAAGTCTCAGGGGAGAGAGCCAGCTGGCTTTAGGAATTCACCTAACAAAGTGTCAAGTGCTTACTGAGAGGTGCCTGCATTGGGCTGCATCTAGACAAGCCGGGGTTCACTCCTGGCTCCCCACTTACTGGCTATTTGATTTTGGTCAAGCTAAAGCCCCTATGCTTTATTTCACTATTGGTGAAATAAAAATAATGATAATGCATGTTCCATGATGTCATTAAGAAGATTAAATGAGATAATGAAGGTAAAGTGGTTGACACAGTCCTTGGCACATAGCAGGTACTTAATAACTGTTGGCATTTAATAAGAATTCTTCATTTTATCATTTGAGAATTGTGACCACCTATTTACTTTTGTATCTCAGATCCTAGCATGTCACCTCATACCTAGTTGGCAACTTGGCTTCATGTTACCCAAAGCTTCTAAAGACATCAGATTCCAAAGAAGGCTTTAGATTCCTCAAGTGTAAGTTGGAGCCGCCTACACTTACTTCACACAGGACACATGACAATTAAAACACAAAGACCCTACCTCAGTCCTTATGAATGAGACAAGCCACCAGAGATAGTGCTGGCTGCTCGAGAACATTCGGAGAGAGCCTGGAGGGTGAATCAGTTGCCACTGGCTAGGAATTTAATTAATCACGCTTCTGTACTGAAGCTGCCATAGAAGCCCCAAAGGGCAGGGTTCGGAGACCTTGGGGGTTGGAGATCAGGGAGAGCAGTGTGCCTGGAGAGGGCCTGGAAGCTCCTCGTCCTTTCCCATCCTTGCCCCAGGCACTGCTTCCATGTGGCTTCCTGAGTGACAGCCTTTTATAAGGAACTGATCATCTCGTGAGTAGACGGGTTTCTTGAGTACTATGAGTCGCTCTAGCAGATTAATCACACCCAGGAGGGATTTGTGGGAACCCCCAATTTATAGCCACTCAATCATAGGTGACAACCTGTACTTGCAATTGGCATCCTGCATCAGAGGAGGTCATTGGCACCTCCGGTTTGTGGTCGGTCAGTCAGAAGCACAGTAGCAGCCTGGGCTTGTGACTCCATCTAAAGGGAGTGAGAGTCTTGCAGGATTAAACCCTTAACCTGTGGAATCTGATGCCTGTCCAGGGAGACAGTGTCAGGATTGAGTTGAATTCTCAGACACCCTGCTGGTGTCACGGCTGCTTGGTGTTGTGTGGGAAACCCCCACTGACCCACTGCACACACATTGGAGTTGGGTCCGGAAATTTAGTTTACAAATCTGCCGCAAGTCAGCTGTGGGCTCTGCTTCATGTGTCCTCCCTCCAGGAACCAGGCTGGCAGGCCATCCAGCATCTAAACGTCACTAGTAACTATAGCTAGGAAACAGAGACACAGAAAATCAAGCCATGGCTATTACGGCTTCTACCCAGAAGGCATGCCTGTCATTTCAGCTCACATTTCATTAGTCAAAGAGAGTCATACACAGGCATATATAACAACGAATGGCCAGGACATACGCCTAGAGGGGACACTGGCAGCATTCGGTAAACAGCATTCATGACCACCACAATCCGCTTCATTCTTCACGGCACGTATTACTACCTGATATGATATTTATTTTTTAACATGGTTACTTTCTGATTCTCTACTAGAACCTAAGTTTCCAGAAGGCAAGAATCCAATTTTTCAAATTCACGATTGTGCCCTTAACACTTTGAACAGTACCTGGGACAGAATATATGCTCAATACATATTTGTTGATTATTAAAGAGCTATTGACTACAGCAAGAGGGTTCCCATCAAAAACAAACAAACAAACAAACAAAAACAGTCCTGAGGATAGAGAAAATGTTGGATGATCTCTTGGGAACTTTTTGTAGGACTGTAATTCAACAAAGTCTTTACCCACTTATTTATTAAGTTTATTCATTCATCCATTCACTCATTATTCAGTGAACATAACCAAGTGTGTGTTATGTGACAGGCGCTATGCTTAGTGCTGAGGTTGGCATGATGAATAAGGCACAGTTTTTGACCTCAAGGCACTAAGAGTCAGTCTAGTTAGGGAGACAGACAAGTAAACAAATAAATGCAACACAAAGTGATCAACACCAAAGGAGAAATGACAGATTCTCTCTGAATTACTGAAGTGGTGCTTCGCCCAGCCCTCCTACGCCCTGTACTCTGTAATGAAAGTACAGATTTAGACCAACTAAACAAACCCATCAATCTGGATAGTTCTCTCGTGGCTTTTATTCTAACAGGACTTTCTGAATCGTCCATCGAGAGAAATTTGCTAAGTTTTTCAGACATGAGCTTATAAAGTATCTCATTGAGTGGAGGGAAGCAGGTGGTAGAATGGGGGTGTGAACAAGTTCGCAGAGATTTAAAAAAAATTCAACATCTGCATCTTATCACTGGCTAAAAATAAGTGCTGTTAGCAGTACACCAGATGTTCCTTCTCACTGAAACCACTATAAGAAATACAGTATGGTCAAGGCAGAAAATAGACGCCTCAGGGAGAAAAATGGCTTTCTCTCAGAGTAACCAACCCTTAACTGGAGCCCCAGCCCGTTCAGACTGGGAGGGACATAGGAGATTATACATAATCCCACTTTTATTCTTACTAACACCCAGAAATGTTCAGAAGTCCAGGACAAAAAGCCACTTAGTAATAGAACGACTTATTCTCCCTGTTTTCTAGGTCTAAATAAGCTGTAATTTTTCATTTTCCCCTTGTTTCTGAAAGAAATACCATCAGCTATAAGAGCACTAAGTCAATTCTATATATTTCAATTTACAGATATATTGCCAGCATTTGTTAAGGGGACATATGTATATAGCCCGAGACGGGCAGGGCATTACTGTTGGTAAAGAAATATTGTTAAGTGAGATAAAACAAAATCAGGAAAAAGAGAAATTCTCATTGTCTTTATTAGTCAGGGCCTAATTAAAACTCTAAGGGCTGAATAGATTATGAAGTTCACCCACCTTTATATAAATTAAAAAAAAAACAGCCTATAAAATAAACATAAGACAAAACATCCCTCATTTTAAAAACAATTATGTAAATATGTACATGAAAAATAAAATATCTAATTTTAAACATTATTGTTACAGGTGTTCGTAAAAATGTGCCCGTCATATCTGCTACAGGGAAAAGGTAGCTAACGATGCCAGCTGCTGTCCCCACTGTGTCCATATTAATTAATTAGTACAGATCCACCACTGCATGTGTTTTAAGGTCAAGTTTAGCCAATGACTGACCATAACAGAAATACTAACACAGTCCCGTTGACACTCCCGATGGGTGACTTGGGCTTGATGACTTCCACTGACTTGGGTGAACCTTTCCTGAAACTGTACTACTTTCTGAGATTCTTCTGACCCCATCCTTCTCATTTCCTTCAGAGATGTAGGGACTGCTTGGCACTCTGAAGTCTCTCCCTCCTTCCCCAGCTTGTGCTTCCTTAACCTACACAGGTGTTTCTTCCAGTGTATCTAATCACATCTGCTTCCCAAAGGACCCAAATTAACATGTGTTTGTATACGTGTTTGTGCTCAGCTTCTGTTTGCCTACTGGGTAACCCACACGTGGCTATAACAGAAAGTAAAGATAATTACTTTGAATCATACCTAACACTGAATTCCAAATGCGTGAGCTCAAGGATAATTTAATCTCTATCATTAGCCTTCCCCACCAGAATTTAGTTATTGAAAAAAATCTCTATTATTTTTGTCTTCTCGTCCATAAGGATATGCATTGGTGGGGATGCTAATAAGGTGTGCTACAAGAATTGTCACACTTAAACAAGCACATAGCCTTATTAGGCAGTAATTTATAAATTATAAGGTAGGAAATTTTTCTTTAAATTTTTTACGCTCTCAGACTAAGGTTCTATTCAGACTCATCTTTAAAATTTACAGACTTCTGGTTTGATATGCAGGATTAACCATATACATCTATTACCTCTTGCTCTCAAAGCTCCTTAAAAGGATAATAATTTTGTTTTTTAACATGTAAAAAAAAAACTAAAAAACTAAGAGAAAAGATGGGAAAATAGTAGAGAAAAGGCTCTGAATATTTTAGGAAAATAGTGAGTCGAGAAGCAGTGACTGCAGGAGCAAAGCTGAGCAGTTATAATCTGGTGCCTGAGCGGGGGGTACTGAGTACCCCCATTGCACCTCCAGAAGCCTCACAAAGATGCGAATCCGAAGGCGCAAAACACCCCCAAAGGCAGAGGTGAGGGGCCTGACAAAAGCAACTTGTTGAATGTTTGTATCTACAAAGCCAGTTAGAGCCACCTCCCGCCCCCACAGTCCCTGAAGGAGACTGCGGATTTGTTTTCTGGAGAAACTGGACATAAGAAGCTTGACGCTCAGGGAGAACCAACAGCGTAAAGGGGGAGTGGGAGGCACAGCCCTGAAAGAGGGACATTTGGGAAAAGTCTGCTCCTGCCCCCCAAATAATGGAAATACAGTTTCTTCTTCTCACTCCTTTAAGGTAGAATATTAGTCGATTATTTTCTGGAGGAATCTACAAGCCTTAAAGGAAAAATAATTTAGAGGTCACTGCCATCAGGGGGATAGTCTCGGTGATTTTAGCACCGAGAAGAAGGATCCTACTATAACAAAGACTTTACGATTTTGAAATGGATTTGAAATTGTGAAAAGTGCAGCTTGATTTCCCCTTGCTGCTTATAGTAAAATGTGAGAGAAAAGAGATAAACTGAAGAAGGACCTGTTAAGGAAAAAGGAACCAGCACTCGATGATTTGGGAGGCTTCCTGCCTATTCAGATTGCCAAGGATGCTAAAATTAGCAAATCCACTGTTAGTAAAGCATACTCTGGAGAGATAACCCACAGTGTGGCTGGGTAACCTTTTCATGAAAAGAATAGGTGTATGACTGATAAATCCAATCAATCATCTCAGCAGAAGCCAGGAATAGAGATGATGAGAAGGAAGAGGGGGTTATTCAGGAAGGATCTATAGAGAACCCTCTTGTCTAATGGTGAAAAATAAATAAACAGAGATTTTTTAAAGCACTTGAACATAAAAATCCAACAGCTGCAATTAAAATACCATTAGTAAAGTTGGAACATAAGATTGAGAAAATCTCCCAGGAAATAAGCCAAGAGATAAGAAATTGGAATACATGACAATCAGAGCACTATTCTATGAGATTCAATATCCAATGAACGGGAGTTTGAAAAGACAAAAGAGTGAGATGCAGTGAACAGAGAAAACAGGAAGAAAGAAATTAGCAACAATAACAAAAAATACAATGTAATTATCCAGTATTGGAAAAAAAACAAGTTTCTGGTACATATGTGTCCAGCACACACGAAGTATATCATTCAAGAATTTCAGAATAGCGAAGATAAAGAGATGTTTAAATCTTCTAAAAAGAAAGGAAAGTTGCATATATAAGGTCTAGAATCCCCAAAGCAGCCATATTCCCGACAATTATCTTGGAAATTAGAGGATAAAATAGCAATGCTTCCAATATTTTGAATAAAAATAGTTTTAAACTAGAGTTCTCTACAGTCAACCTGTCAATCAAATGTGAAAGGAGAAAAAAGAGGCCTTCGAACATGCAACTTTGTAGAAATTTACCTACTGTAACCTGTCTTTAGGAAGGCACTTGAGAAAATAATCAGCAGTCTAAGGAAGTATACAAAGAAAGAAGAAGGCATAAGACTTTGGCTCTAGGAGATTCACCATCGGAAGGTAGTGGAAGAAAGTCCTACGATGAAGATCCAGAGAAGCTGGCGGACGACAGCCGGGCAGCAGAGTAACTGGGCCAGACGGTAATGATGACTTAGAGACTGATCTAAGGGAAACAGGGGCCTGACGTTTTAGCCTGCGGAACATAATCACAGGTGTAGAGAAGATGGGAAACAGCTTTAGCCCCCAGACAAAAGAAAGGTTGCCAACAGAGGGGGCATAATCACATCACGACTCAGTTCAGCAAAGAACAACATTTGTGTAGTCATTATCATGCAAATTCTGATTATTAGTTTAACAAGGAATTGTGAGTCTGCTACTGGGAGGTATTGGGGAGGGCAAATAAGAAGTTGGAGAAAAGCTTAGCTTTCCTGTATCATCCCAGAGTGCCTAGAATTATTTTCCAAAAAAAAAAAATAAGAATCATAAAATTCCAGCACATTATTTAGAAGTACATAGATATATATCAGGGGATATACCCAGAGTTGTTGAACTTTCATCCTTAAAAGACATGAACCAGGATTGACAGGGTAGCAGAGAAATTTTAGGACTATTTGTCTGTTTAAATCATGGTTATACATGGAAATTGATTAATGAAAATTAATTAAAACAAAATATCTTGCCCAAATATAAACTATCTCTCCTTAATATGGATACAAGAGATCATCCCACAAGTGTATCTTTTAAGATCTGGCATCTTTGGAAACTAAAGCTGACCAAGTGTAGATATTTTAAGGAAAACCAATTGAGTGACATTAAATTCTATCTTTTTTTCCCCCCTTTTGGGTTGAACTATTTATTCAACAGTAAAAACAAAACAAAAACAAAAACCTTTAAAAAGGTGCTAGAATTTTTTTTTAATAACAAGTGCTCATTTTCATTTTCAATTCTTATATGCCAGCTCTTCTGAAAGAAACGAAAATGACTGCAAACCTGGGTGGTCACAGAAGACAACTAACTGCTCAAGTTCCTTTCTCGAAATATAGAGACCGATTCCTGGAAGTAAAACCCGAAAGCAGCTGGGAAGCACGAATAGTTGTTTCAGTTGACTATTGAGAATTCTATACTTAAATAATCAGTTTTGTGTGTGCACTTATATGTATGTGATATTTGGCAAATTAGGCTACAATACCATTAGATCTCTTAGAATGGTCAAGAAGCAAATCTCCTCAGGCATTTTCCTGGCAAAGCACAATAAACCAACATTTCGCATTCAAAGGATAAACTTTTATTACTATTGATCCCGGCTATGAAAATCAAAAACATCAATATGGTAGATTCTCTCCTCTCTCAGATTTGACACAGTGGCAGAACCAATTCTGTTATTTAAATCAAAATTTAATCATAATGGTGTGCTCGGCAAAGCAAACCCAATAAAAAACAAAAATACTTTAAAAGAAAAGTAAATTTCGGGGAGGGGAGAAAAAGGCCAAGTAGCATTTTCCAGTATTCAATTTTTCTCTACAAATATTAACTCTTACTTTGACAAGTTCAATCCACTACAGAGATAATTTTTTATTTACCTGGATAATTTAAAAATTTACATATTCCAGAGAAGACTTAGTTTTTGCATTTTTCCCCCAAGTGATGAGCCATAAACAGTTGTATACATTGCGTATTTAACAACATGATGAGCATTAAAACTTTAAAACTAGTTCTTTTTTTGTGAACAGATCTGGGCTCTTGAAAAAAGAGTCCAAGTTGACTTATATATTCGGCAAACATTCAGGAAACATCTCCTATGTGTCATACTGGGGACACGCAAGCTGATTGTGGGTGCCCAGCTGTTACTGTCCCAAGTCATCTGCAAAATATTGCTTAGTATGGCTTTTCGGCCCTTGGATTTGGCTCATTTTACAAAGCTATGAGTTAACTGGAGTAATAACTCAGGGTTTGTCTGTAACAATGTGAACGCAGGCAGTGGAATGGGATGTGCCTCTACAGCGGGCGCGCTGAGTAGTGACAACTAGTGAGTGTGCATTCTGGGCCAGGCTCTGTGATATCTCATTTAATCCTAACAGTGACCCTTCGTTTGTATCATCTCATCTAAGCCTAATAATAAGCACCATTTTATAGCCATGGAAACTGAGGTTATGGAGTTTAACCATCTTTGTGGATCCAGGATTTAAATTTTTTCATTTCCATGTCCAAATTTAGCTCCCTGCCACTTATCCTTCCAATCTCAATTCTTATTTTCTTGGGTATCTCTGTACTCTCTAGAAATTCATTATGACAACATGCACTGGCTTTATGACAATTGCAGGTTTAACTGTTTCACTACCTGTCTGCGCCTTCTTGAGGGCAGAAACTGTAATTATTCTCATAACTCTTGTATCCGTCACATGGCATTGAACAACAAATACTAACATATGCTAAATACCTAGCCTGTAGTATCTTAGTCATCTTCCCACTCATCATCAAATGTTAACTGAGAATTTATAGGCACCAGGTACAGTCCTGGAATCTGGTTTCCCAAAGATAAACATAAGGCATAACTTTTATCACTAAGGAATAGCAAATATTCCCCAAACGGAGATATGGTGGGTTTTCTTGTTTGTTTGTTTGTTTTTTCTTTGGATGTGGCTGGAAATCTTGAATCATATAGCAATTCTGATTGTAGGGAAGTAGGAATCTCTAAAAGAGTGATCTAGCTTTTAATATCAAGATGTTCCCTTAGCTAAATGCTCTTCTCTACAGAACAGGGTGATTTTTTTTTTTCTCTGAGGAACAAGTATGACTCTTCTATTGAAGGAATGGGGTCCTTGCTCATGGTTGAGGGAAAGGAAGCGAAATAGAGATGCTCCATGAAACTGTAATGATGAAACCTTTGACAGCTCCCCTGTGTTGTCAGAGGCCAAGACCAAGTTTCGGCCAAGAAAAGCACTACAGACTAAGTGATACACCTGCCGGGTTTAATAAACACACCTATTGATTCCAATGTGTGTCATACCACAGC
>NW_006436294.1:978772-1022944 GCF_000325575.1 Pteropus alecto
AAAAACATGGTAGCTGAGAAATCAAAGACTAGACTATGGATTTCTTGCCTCAAATTGCTAAGTTTTTTTGCATCTAAATGCAGGGTGATAAGTCACTTTATCCCCCCAGGGAATTCATTCTCTCCCTGAAGAAGTAGAAGAAGTAAATACCTCACAGGTGGCCAACTGAGATTGAAAATCTTAGGTCAGTCACTTCCTCGCCAGAACAAAGCTAACTCCTTAGCCTCGTAAGGCTGTGGCTTTCTTTCCACTTAATAGTGTCAATATTATAAACTCCAAATTCAGACTAGATGAATTGGATTCCTACTGTGAGTTATTAACTAGGTGACTATGGTTAAAGCTATTTAACATTTTCCTGATTTTCATCATCTTTAACAATGAGAATATTAATGGTGTTTAACTCATAAAATTGTTATGAGGACTAAATAAGTTGATTTATGCAGAGTCACTAGGAAAGTGTCTTTCACTTTAATATAATGTGAGCTGTTACTACTGCTAGTAAAATGGAAATAATAATACAATTTCACATTATTGTCATTAGGATCCAATAAAATGATGGCTGCAGAATTCCTTTTGAAACTACAAAGTACTAAGTGGTTATAAGGTGTTAACACTTCCCTTGTTATTTTTACACATCTAAGTGGTTAGACTATCTTAATAGTTATTATTTTCATTATCGCTAACGTCTATGAAATGAGTGGGTTGCTTCACACCATTATCTAATTTCCATTTTAGTTTTGACATCCCCTCATATTTCAGTAGTCAAACAGCAGCTGATTTAAGAAGCACGGTTTAAGAATACTCGGAGTTGTGGCCTATGATTTCGAATTTGGCTTTTTCAAAAAAAATCTACCCCACAAAATATTGCCACTATTTTGGTTTGGGGCAGGGGGCAGGAAAGATGTTAAGATTTAATTAGCTAGAACCATCAGAAAGAGTAGTACATATAATATGCTGAGAGAATCAGCAGGACAATAAATCATTCATTCATTATTTCGTGATCCCTTATTTTATTTCATTTAGTAAGTTTTTGCTGAACAATCTCTATGTGTAGCATGTCTTAACCAAATAGAACTCCAGAGAGAGAGAGAGAGAAGACAATCTACAGGAGATAGAAAAATCTTAATGCTATACATGCAAAAAATATTTCCACTCCATTTTTCAATATTCTCTTCTACCCTTTTCATTTCTTTAGGCTTCCTTCTTTCCCCCAGTTGCAATGCTTTCCAAAATATAAAATCTGTGAGAAATATCAGATGGTTTACAAGGAGAGAATATTTCCTCTTTCTCTATAGTGATAGAAAAACAAAAGACACCCCCTCACACGCACCATATCAGTTCTGAAGAAGCGATGTTTTGAAATTTTTACTACATAAAAGTAGTAAACTTTAGTCCATTGTGGAGACTTAAATGAAAATGTAAACTCTTATTTTCTCTTCCTGCTATTAAAAATGTCCTTAGCAATGAGGCACTGACATAAAGATAGACTGATAGGTAAATAAACAGAACAGATTTCAGATGAAGACCCACATATGTATGGCCAATTGATTATTGACATTTTTTTATGGTAATATTTTTAGAGGGGATAGTTGATTTAATAGCGTTAGAATGTCTGCATATCCATTTGAAAAAAAAAAAAAGACTGAACCTTGACTCTTACCTCATATCATGTGCAAAAATTAATTCAAAATAGATCTATAGATCTGGAAGTAAGAGCTGACATTATACAAGTTCTAGAAGAAAACATAGGAGAAAATCTTTGTAACTCTGGATTAGGCAAAAATTTCTTAGGACAGAAAAAGTACAAAACATAAAAAGAAAGTTTGATAAGCTGGACTTCACAAAAATGAAGCATTTTTGCTTTTCTTAAGAAACTGATAAGATAATAAAAGGATCAGTCACATGCTGGGAGGACATACTTGCCAATCATATATCTTATAAAGGACTTAGATCCATAATATACAAAGATCTCTCAAAACTCAACAACAAGAAAACAAACAAACTAATAAAGATACATGGATGACAAACAAGCACATGAAAAGATGATCAAAAATCATCCATCCTTAGAGACATGCAAATTAAAACTATAACGAAATACCACTAGGTAGCCACTAGAATGGCTAGATTTTTTTTTTTTTTTTTACAAAGGAAATTTCAAGTGAGGAGGAGGACGTAGAGCATTTAGAACATCCATATCTTTCTTCTGGTGGAAGTACAAAATGGCGCGGCCACTTTGGAAAAGAGGTTGGCAATTTCATATAAAGTTAAACGTACACTTACCATCCAACCCAGCAACACCACGACTAGTTATTGCCCAAAAGAAATGTTATTGGTCCAGGTATTGTCCTCTTTTATTTTCATATGTTATTTGCTTATTTGTTTTCTGATGGGCCCACCATAGACACAGAAACTAGTATGCTGATTAGAACTTACGTCTACTGATTTAGTCCTCTCCCTCTCCGAACCCCTGCCTCAACCTAACCAATGCAAACACTACTATCCTAAATCTTGTACTGACCACTCTCTTGCTTTGGGGGGAAAAAAATCATTGCATTGCATTTATTTTCATTGCTAAAAATATATTGTTTTTGCTTTATTTTGTTCATGAAAAAGATATTAAAGTTTTTGCCATTTTTATAATTTATTTTGTACTCAGTAGTGTACTACTAAATATAATGTTTTTATTCAATATGATACTGCTAGAAATTCTTTATATTGTATACCTCTGTAGTTGATTCATTTATACTTTATAATCTTTCATTTTGTTATTATACCAAAATGGCCATAGTGAATGTCTGCTTGACTATCCTTATAAATAACTCCTGAATATATGTATGAGTTTCTCTTAGAACTTAAGAGAAGAATTACTCAACCCTAGAATATATGAATGTTTGTAGCTTACAAAATGGGTGTAGCATTGACATTCTTACCAGCAGTTAATGAGATATTCTGCCACGGTGCTTTTTCTTTAACATTTAGTATTATCGGACTTCTTTATTTTTGCATTCAGAAAAAGTAATAAACATTATATCATAGTATTGATTGCAAAAATGTGGAAAATTATTAAAGCGATGTTTTTATAAATGTTATAATTATATTAAAACCACACAAGAATTTATATAAACAAATTACTGAAATAGTAATAAAGTTAAGCAAGGTAACTGGGTTTAGGATCGATATATAGACATCAATTTCACATACAGAAACAAAACAAATAACTAGAAAATTGGGTTTTGAAAAATCATTTGCTACAGCTGTTAGAAAGTGCAACTGGGAATCAAACCAAAAGTCTGACTTCAGAGCCCACTTTGCAAGAGGAACTTTCTCATCTACAATTGATGATCCCATTAAAATAACATTCCAGAGTGAGGAAAAGTGAAGATATCTTCAGAGGAACAAAAACTGAAGAAATGGACTACTCCTAGATTCTTACTGAACAAATAAACAAGTATCAGAGATGCACATTAATAAGAATGAACTAATAAACTTAGGGTGAAGGAATAGGATGTAGGAATCAAAGTTTGGCAAAAAAATACAACAACAGAAATATATGGTAATTATATTAAAATGCAATATATAACAATAGACTTTAATGTATAGTCCAACCAAAATGATAGACAACATTCTCAGAGAAGATGGGGGGATATTGGAGTCAAGAACCCTGAATTCTTTAGTAAAGCTATAACTTTACTAAACCAAATATATATGTTAAAATTAAAGGATAATCAATATGATAAATGTACACATAGCTACCAAATAAGTAGGGAAGGAAAATAAATAACCCAAATGAACACAAGAAAGGAGAAAAAATGAATTTAGAAGTATCACGGCAGATCTCATGGGCCTCAGACTCCGTCACTCATCCCTGTCTTTGAGCTCTCTGACATGATCTCAGCTGACAGACCTCACCCAGGCCCTACTGGGTCCTGCTGTCCAAGGCAACAAGCCAGCTGGGGTGGCTGGCTCCTGTCACCACTCTCACGACACAGGTGTTTGATCTGCCTTCTCCAGCATCTGCCAAAGGAATTGGATGACACAACCTAGAAGGGAGGGGATCTGCTTCCTTCTGGGTGAACACTGACCACTGAGAGAGAGGAGACAAAGGGAGAGCCAAGAAATTCTATTCTAAGTCCTGTTTTTTCCAAGTAGCCTGTGAAGAGAGATCTTGCAACTTTGCCGTTGCATGTGCCAAGCTCCTGACTTAGTCCTTACGCAGCTTTGAGGTTCATGCCATTATTTGACTATTTGTCCACACTGAACTTAGGCTTTCAATATTATATCAGATCTCCCTCAGTTCCAAGCTCTGCGACCTGTGGCCCTGTCTCAACCCACCTCAGAGCTGCATTTAGGGCAATAAACTTGTTTGAAAAATACAAAGAGACGTCAGCGGTGAGATGGATTGAAGCAGGGTAAGACTGAAAGTCAGTAGAATAACTTTGTATTTGAGTAACTGTATAAAACAATATAGCTCTGTTGTTTTTTTTTTTACCAAAAACAACAACAACAACAACAACACTCAAAGTCAATATTATTATCACTCTGGTGTTATAGAATAAGGAAACTGAGAAAGATTAACTTTCTACAGTTAATTACTTCAGAAAGGTAAAATAACCTGTCCAAGTTTGCCCAGTAAGAAATGTATACCTGGGATTTGAACAATGGTCTGGTCAATGGAGGCTCAGCTACAATGCTGTGTTTGGAGAGGATTTTAGCAAAAGGAAGAGGGGATGTCTTAAGTCTCACGATGGGAGTGGGAATGGACAGAAGGGGCTTTGCCTGAGAAATCATTTTTGGTAGGATATATAGGAGCCAGTGTCCTGCCTCCTCATGGGAATGATCACCGGGAAGAGATGTCCTAGATCCCATCAGGGTCATAGACACAACAGGAGTGGCAAGCTCAGCTGTGATTCAAAGGGCAGCCAGCAGCAAACTTGCCAATGAGAGTAAAAAGCGTAGTGTGGAAGATTCAGACAACTGGTAGACTTCGCTTCAGCACCATTCATTTTGCCCAACAAGCAGAGGAGCTGTCTAGGGTATAATCACGCTGCAGCTTTGTTTAGAAAATTTTCAGTGTCATCCCCAAGGGCCTTGGGACCTACTGCAAACTTCTGAGTACAACCAAGACCAACACTGTCCCCACATTATCATGTCACTCTTCACTTCTTTTATCCGGAAACAGTTTATAGCTAGAATATGCTATTTATTTCAGTACACTGAACTAAATGCTACGGCCTATGCTGAGAGATGTCCTGTGATGCAGCCTTATGAAATTCATTATTGTATCTACTACTGAGAAGACCCTAAGGTATTGACCATTAGCCTTCACTGCACATTTCTGTTTGAGTCAGTTACACTTTTCTGAGCGTTTTGCTCATTTTGACAACAAAAGCTGATGAGATTTCTTTTTTGTACTGCTGCTAGAAATCTCAGAAGCTTGTCTATGTCTCTTCTCTTCTCCTGCAATAACATATATTGGACATTTATGGAGGTCGAGTTTCTCATTCCTACTTTGTGTTGTATTCGTACTCATTTTTACTCTCCTTTCTCACCCACATTTAATTTAGTCCCACCTACTTTCATCTTCTGGCGTTTTATATAACCTAGGCAGTGTCTTTTCAGCAATAAGACAAATTCTAAATTAAAAAATGCAAATCTTTAAATGTTTATCACTTGATGACCAGGTGAATTCATTGCTCTTAATTATTCTATCAAGTGTTTTACTTAAAAGGGTTGAATCCCTGGAATTGGAAAATCCTGTTTGCTAAAATCTACTTCTCTGTTTTACGTGTACAGAAAGTATATAGACTATTTCTATGAATTTCACTGAGACAAGGAGCCTCTTTTCAGAACATTAATTTTTCAAAGGCTTGTGAATAGTTATACACAAAAATAAATTGTTTCCATTAAAGGAACAGTTGTAAGGTCTAACATTTTTGCAAATGTTAACCACCCTCTTCATCTTGAATCAAATATCTAACCACTATTAATTCTTCAGAACCAACAGGGAAAATGTGCTCATTAACTGAGTTATCACCCACACACTTCAAATGCTAGGATAAAAAGGATGCCAATTTAGCAGAGGCTTACAAATTTGTGCTTGTCCTTGGCAAGATTTAACCTGAGTCAGATCTCCTTATCTATGTATTCAAATCGACTAGTTCAAGTTATCATCGGAGAGAATTGGATTTCATCATGATGTGTTTGAATGAATATATAACATTAATTAACAGAGTCCTTCTGTAACATGGAGTCCTGTTATATGCTGAAATGCCATACCCGATACTCCAGGAAACTCATTGTTGAAAATTTCTTTTATTCTGTTGGACTCATTCTGCATTCATTAATTGTTCATTTATTCATTAATTCAACAAACTTTTACTGCACATAATGGGCAAGATATTGTGCTCAGCACTTCTTTAATTCAGAAAAGTTAGAAGACAGTATCTTCCTTTATAACGTAAAGGGAAAGCTAGCTCAATAAACAGATGATTTCAGTATATTTATAAAGTGATAACTCTGAGAGGTAAGAGTAAATCATTGAGGAAAATATGAGAAATTATTAATTCTAATTTATATAATTGAAAAAGGATTCTTGAAAGATGTCGCATTTATCACTATAAATGCTGAAAAAATATCCAGAACTTCAATAGCTTAAGAAGAAAAAAAGAATAAGGGAACATCAGGAGTCAAATAGTGGGCGCTGAGTTTGTGAAATAGCAAGGAGATAACCATTATTTTTACTATCATTCCACCACTATCACTGTTACTATTAAAGTTCCTACTACTATTACTAGCAAGACTACTACAATGACTCTGACTACTACTATTACCTACCACTTATTGAAAGACAGGAACCATCTCCTTCAGAATTAGTAGCAGTAATAATAATAGTAGTACTAGTAACAGTAGTAGTAGTAATAGTAGTACTTTATACCATTTACTGAGAGTCAGAAACTGTCCCCTTTACAAGTATTAGAATTTGCATCACTCTTGCTACTGTTAAAGTAAACATACTATCTTAAAATCTCATGAGTAAGACTATTAAACTCTGTCTATCCAGGGGCCTCTTCAAATTTTGTGTGTATCATGTGATTGTATGTAAATCTCTAGATCAGGTGGAATGAATTTTTCTGGGCTCTTCTTTGTAAAGGATCTAGCCTCTTAAATTTTGGTTTATGAATTCACTCCTAGTCCAAATTGGGATACCATTAGTGTTAATATCAATGGATAAATCATCTAAGACAAGAAGAAAGAAAGAAAGAAAGAAAGAAAGAAAGAAAGAAAGAAAGAAAGAAAGAAAGAAAGAAAGAAAGAAAGAAAGAAAGAAGAAAGAAAGAAAGAAAGAAAGAAAGAAAGAAAGAAAGGAGAAAAAAACCCAAGAGTTTTTTGTTCACATCTACATAGTCAAGAGTGAAGTGGAGATTATCATTTGTGATCCAGAGCAAAGGGAAGCAATAAAAACCATTCGAGCCCCACTGACATTCTTTGCTGTCCTTCCATAAAAACACAGTTCTTCTCAATGATATTTTTAGATGGACAAGAACAAAGCTACCTCAGTTCAACAAATAATCAAGAGGTGGAGAGTGGAAGCTCAATAGCCCAAACATAGGACTCACCAAACTAGTGTTCTTGACTGAAACCTCCTTCTACAAAAGAGAAGGAAGAAGGGAATTAGATGAACTTGGTATCATTCTCGGTTGAGAACCTGGCACTATCTAGTGAGAGCTCAAATCTCCTCTTTGCCCTTCTCATCCACTTACTCTACCTACACACAGAGGGTGGATGGGTCCAACACAAGGAAGTTGTAATGCCTTAGTGATCAAAGAGTGGTGATAGTGTCTCTTAAAATAGTCTCACCTCCATGCAGCAAGCGAAGTAAATAGAGTGTGGGGCTGTTCTTCCTAGAATCTGCTCCCCTTGGAAAAGGCTCAGGGTAGACAAAGTAACCAAGGCTAGACACTGAGGACAAGTCTTGTTTTCTTTGATCTCTCTTTCTTCACCATTAAAGAAGGACTTTGGCGTAGACCTAGGAGAAAGGAGTAAGGAACCAGCTTGATCCTAGTCTCTGTTCAGAATAAAAGCAGCTCCTATGGGATCTGACACAGCTTATCGGGTGAGGTCTATGCTTTTTTTTTTTTTTTGCTTTTTTTTTGGCAATAGCTTTAAAATAAAAAAGAAAATAGATTTTGCCTAGTTTCAACTTCCGAATGCATGTTCTCTTCAAGAGCCTAATGGAAAGATAGATTTTGAGATTTGAGAACTCGAGGGTTCTGGTCAAATTCCAATTCATTTTCAGGGTGACTTTTCAAAAGTAGCTCAGACCAATACTTATATCAGTGGATGCAGAATGAGGCAAAGAGAACTACAGGCCCTTGATGCAGGTCACAGGCCCTCCCTGAGGGGAAAGAAGACACTGTCTCGTGACCTGGTCTATCCATCAGAAAAATCTGAATAATCATGGCCAATTCATCAAGCAAAAATTCATTCATAATGCAACTTTCTCAATGGCCCCTTTGGACCAAATTATTTTTTTAATTAACTGAGAAGATTCTAGTCATATCATCAAAACCAACATAAAAAAAAGGTACAAAAGAGGTGAATCAGCTCATCAGAAAGGTGTTCAGTCTCCAGGGCCCCTTTGCAGCTTCTCACCAGTAACTCCATAAACTTTCACTCGGAACCAACTGTTTAGCAGTTAATCAAGAACACTGATGACGAATCCAACTCAGCAGCTTAATGACAAGCTCAGCTGCTTAAGAAGGGGAGTTTATAGCTCCCTGGACAGTTCTGATTTAAAGGTTAATGCATTCAGCCTCCAACTTTGAAGTTTCAGACAGGTTAACCAGTTTTCTCATTTTTAAGTTATGGAGTATCACCAAAACACATGGAATGCACTTGAAGATTCACTTGAGATATATTACTAGAGCTAAAACAAACAAACAACAAACAAACAAATCACTAAAAGCAGCATGATGGAAAAGGTAGAATGTAAACCCAGGAGAAGACACCCCTAGTTGGGAATCCCAGCTCTACCAATCACTTGCTGTGGGACCTTGGGCAGGTTACTTAACCTTCTCTAAGCCTTGGTTTCATCCTCTGTAAACATGGTTATAATGATCATTTCATCTGGCTAATTACAAAAATGGCTGCAATTTTCCATCTCTCCCTGTTTTCTCATCTTTTTACAATGTGACTTTGCAGCACTTCTTACTAAGAGGTGGAGTCTGTGTCTCTGCCTTTGGGTGCAGAGTGACTTTATGACTGACTTTGGCCAATGGAATGCAGGAGAGGCACTTTGTGCCAGTTCTGAGCCCAAACCTCAAAAAGTCCTGCATACATCTGCTTACCTTCTTAGAACCTTAATGCCACTATGAGAATAAACATGGGCTACTCTACTGAATGATGACAGACAAGAGTCCTGTACCCTACCAGCTGACAGCCATCTCTGTTACCCCACCAGCTGACAGCCATCTCTGTTACCCCACCAGCTGACAGCCAGCTATCTGGCAGATATTTCAGTGAGTCCATATGTTTAGGTTATCTTCTGCTACAAACAAACAATCCTAAAACTTAGTAACATTACAAGAAAACAAACAAAAGAAAACATTTATCTCACACATGCCTTTGTGTTGTTTGGGTTCAATTGGGCTCTTCTGTTCCATATGATGTTGACAGTCTTTTGGGAGCTCTGCTAAGTGGAACACTCTAGATGGCTAACTTATAAAGAAGAAATCTGAGGGTTTCTTCTTGTCTCCCCTCTCCTTCCCTCTTTTCCATCCTCTCTCTTTCCTTCCTCCCTCCCTCCCTCCTTCCCTCCTTCCCTCCTTCCCTCCTTCCCTCCTTCCTCCTTTCTCCCTTAATCTCTTCCTCTCTTCTTTCTTTCCTTCCTTCCTTCCTTCTTCCTTCCTTTCCTTCCTTTCCTTCCTGCCTGCCTTCCTTCCCTTTCTCCCTTCCTTCCCTTTCTCTCTTCTTCCTTTTCCTTCTCCCTCTTCCCACTCTCTCTCTCTTATCTCAAGGCCTCTCCATGTTACCTTTCTGTTCTATCTCCATGTGATCTTTGCAGCATGATTGCTAGACGTCTCACATGGCAGCTCAGGGCTCTCAAAAGGGCAAATAGCCGTTGCTGTTAATATGTATTCTGATTTAATTATTATTTTTAAAGTATTGTTGAATATTCATCATCCCTGATCCTGTTTTATCCTCCATTCCTGTTTTTAAGTGCACTTAAATATTAGAACTCACTCAAAAAATTCACCCGTGATTCTTATTTATGCAAGCTCTTGGCCTCAGATAATAAATTAGAACCTATTCAACATTTATAGTGCTGGGAGCCAGGCACATCCATCAAGGAAAAGGGCAGGGGAATGACATGCTTTCAAGAAAGGTTGTTGAAAGATTTATGATATTTGGCAACAACTTACACAGCAGTCTTAGCAACAGGTCCCCTGAATCAGGACGTGGACGTGCCTTCCAAAGGGACATGAGATTCCCTTTCAGAGGCCGATTCAATTACCGTCTTCGTCCTCCTTGAAAAGAACGAAGGAGATATTCCTTTGGTTTCATCAGGACCAGCCTTCATCCATAGGATTATTTTAGTGGGCCTGTGGGTGGACAGTTGTGGATTGAAATCTGAAGCTTTTTGGAAAATTAACAGCAAAAGACTCCCTGAGGATGGATAAAGCTGGAATCTGAAGCTTTCCCTATTAACTTTTGGCTCTACAGAGGCCAGTGACTACTGTAATTGTAGGGGAAGAGTTGCAAGCCCTGAATGGATATCTCCCAGGTCTCAGATTACAGTAGATTTTTATCTACAGGAGCATCAAAAAATATTAGGCTTAGACCTTTTAGTGGTACCCAATTCTCACAGGTGTGTTTGTGTGTGTGTGTGTGTGTGTGTGAGAGAGAGAGAGAGAGAGAGAGAGAGAGAGAGAGAGAGAGAGAGAGAGAGAGAGAGAGAGAGAGAGAGAGAGAGAGAGAGAGAGAGAGAGAGAGAGAGAGAGAGAGAGAGAGAGAGAGAGAGAGAGAGAGAGAGAGAGAGAGAGAGAGAGAAGAAGGAGAAGGAGAAGGAGGAGGAGAAAGAAAGGAGGAGGAGGAGGAAGAAGAAATGTCCTCTAAGCTCTACTGTTTCACCTTGAAGGGAGACACAGACATGGCCGCCCCTAGGTTCCAAAGAAAGGAGGAGGAGGAGGAAGAGGAAGAAATGTCCTCTAAGCTCTACTGTTTCACCCTGAAGGGAGACACAGACATGGCCGCCCCTAGGTTCCAGGACAAGTGTGAGCATTGCAGAGAAGCCACAGGCTCAGAGTCAGGTCAATGGGAACTGGAATCCCATTTCCGTTGCTTATCAGCAGTGTGTTGCAGGAGTAGGCAACCTCTCCGAACTATGTCATCGTATATAAAATGAAGATGATAACAACCACCAAGAAGAGCTGCTCAGACTTAGAGCCAGTGCTGATGAGACGCTACTCGAAAGGCATTAGGAAGAGAAGCTTCAAGCTGATTCCTGATCTAGAAGGAAAAATGCACTTAGCTCTTCAACCATTATACCTCTTTTTTAAACATACGTAAGGAGAAACTAGTCCCCATGGCCCTGGGAAAGGTATATGAATGAATTATTTGGGCTTGACAGAACCTGTGCCTTTCTGGTAGCATTTTTTATATTCTCAACCATCCTCTGGATTAAATATAGGGCTTAGAGAATAAAATTTATCCAGAGAATTGAAACTCTACCTCCATTCCTTTTGAAGGATTTCTCTGCTGAATTGTAATGGTCCAAATGTGGCCTTTCAGCAAGAAAGAACTTGGTCTCCACTGAGGACGGCAGGGGATGGCATGTCTGAATTTGCCCATTTAAGTTTAACACCAGGGCACAGTTTCATGTCACGCAGGATAGGCTGGCTGCAGCTCCGGATCTCCACTTGGCAGCATGTTTTGGGAGCAATTATTAAACATGCTCGTGAGAATGAGAAGGGCTGCACGTGGGCTCAACAGTGACACTCCACTGTGAGATTCAGAAGGAATGAGATGAACTCAAGCATGAACAGAGCAGCAGCCCAGAGGAGACAAGGCCCACGCGGCTACAACCAAGGCCACGGGGCTGGTGGACCTACAACACTGTCTGTTTTTCTCCCTTCCTGTGTTAGAACAAATCTGACACTTTGGTGCTGAGCAGGCTTTCTGAGTATTGGGAAAATTCAGGGTGTGGAGGACATTCAATTGGTAGGTACTGGATTTTCTGCTAATAAAGGCAAGTGGAGGTTCAAGTCCCTGATTGGAAAAACAAAATGGATATGCTAATATTTACACTTCTAGCAATAAAATGGGTCAACTAACTGTGCAGATATTGGGTATAAAGCACCTGGCACTTGTATGCGTGAGACAAATTGTAGACTTCATTACTCCTACTCTTATAATTACAGAGATCCTTAGATATAATCTGATTCTTAATCTCACTCTTAGAATAAGACATGAGTGAAGCAGAGACACTCAAGAGACAGAGATGGCAACATTTATTCGAGTTAATAGTTGAAGGTCAAGTACTCCAGGGATGTTGAAGTATCTTCTCTTTATCACTGGACAGTGGCAAACCTTAGAGCAATGAATAAGGGTGGGTTTGTAGAGAGCAGAAATGTTTACCTTGGACTAAATCTGGATGAAAAGCCACCAAGTCCTGAGCAGTACTGGTGGGGGTGGGGGGCTGCTCTCACATGGAGTAAGCCACCATCATCCACTTAACACAACACTCTTCAACAGAAAAAAATCATAATAAAAGCAGTTAATACTTGATTGCCAACCATGTGCTAGGCACTATACTGTCTTAAATGAATTATTTTACTTAAGTCATCCAAAAAACCTCCTGAGACGATCACCATTATTTTATCCAGTTTCAGGTGAGGAAATGGCAGGCTAGAGAGTTTTACAGTTAGCGCGTGTGACACAGACAGCGAGTGGTCTGGCCAAGACTTGGACCCAGGGTATGTGACTGCATTATCCAAGCTGTTAACCCATGTGATATGGCATCCTCTACATTGAAAGTACATTGGATTGCTGTAAAAAGTTGTAGGTTTGAGTTTTAACCCAGAGCTCTTGGAACAAGTGACTTAAAACTCCCTAAGTCTCAGTTTCATATTCTATAGCTTAGGGATGAGAGATAGCAATGCAAACCTGCTTTAATCTCTCTGAGTCTCAGCTTCCTCAGCTGAAAGGGGAATAGTATATCCCTCTCTGCCTCTCTCTTCTCTTTCCTCCTTGAAACATTTGTTATTGCCGAAGTTGGATCCCTGGCCTCAAATTCCTCACAGTTAAATAGGGAAGTAGGCTTATATATACATATGGGATGATACAGAGGTGACGGTGAAGGAATGGACAATTGTCCCTGATTTGAGAAGGAGGAGGTGATAGTCAAAGTTATAAAGAAGAAAGGACCATTCAGACCCATTGACTTCTGACCCCTGATCAACTGTCTCTGAAGGCCACATTGGACCATTCTGATTTTAATAAATTTCCTATCTCTATTCTAACATGAGATCATAGGTACTCACCCCAAATTACCCTATGCTAGATTAATAATAAAAATAATGTCAACATTTATATTATTTAATGAAAAGTTAGACTTGGCAGGATGTAAATAGAAAGAAGCTGCATGTCTTATTGCTTCAACCCTTTAAAACTGCTCTGTTGAATTGTTTGTTTCTGCCCCTTGATAAAATCTGGGAGAATCAAATAACACAGGCTTCCAATTACGTTAAGCCCTGTGCCTCAGTGCTCTCAGCTTCAAAACAAGATTAATTTATCCTGGAGAATTTCCAAAGAATTCTTTGGAAAGACACATGGGATGATATAGAGGATGACAGGATGAGCTCTGTTTCTTAAGAAAAAAAATTGAATAGAATTCCGGTTCTGACTGGTCAGTTACAGGTACTGCCATGCTTAGTTCTCATGGGTTATGGGTGTAGTGGGCACACCAGCAGAAATCACAGCCATTACGTCTAACCAATGACAGTTTTCAAGTCTTCATCATTCCTTCTATTCTAGTGAACTCAGCTGGGACATGTAGTACCTTCTCCTGAGACTTATTTTGCCCTTGTCCATTAAGAGTTTTCCTTTTTATGCTTCCATGCCTCTAGGTCTTCCCTAGCCTCACCTGTTCATCTAAGCCCGAGGCACGTCTGAGTCCGGAGGCATCCTCATGGGATAGCTATCATAGCTGATACATGGGACAAGAGAGAAAAGTGTGTTTCACAGGAAGGAAAAAGGACATTGGTCCCCTCCCCTTTTACATAGGGAGTTTTACTCTCCCAAACTGTAAGTAAGGCCCAATCATTATGGCCCCAGTATGGTCTCGATAAGGGCCACATCTGTGATAGCCCCAGTGTGACCCATCTTTTTTTGTGTTGGTGTGTGACAGGCAGCTCTTGGGATCCCCTAAAAATGAAGACATAATCGATATATGGGAGCCCTCGAGTTATTGTATAGAACTCCATCTATGGGTCAAATGATAACACGTACTCAATTCAAATCATATCAGAGACATATTATGCAAGAAAAAAAAGTCTGCCCATTTGCTTCAAGAAGTATCATTGTGAGGTGCTGGTCCCCCTTGTTCCTACTTTGGAGCTTTTGTTTGCCTCTGTTAAGGAGCGCATGATGTCAGCTCTTGGAAGTACAACATCAGACCTATTCCTTATGCCTTAATCAACTTAAAGTTCATTATCGAGCATCTGGGGCCACAGCTTTTTACACAATTCCCTGTGTCATGACTTCGACTTGGAAGGTACAGTAAATACAATTGAATCTTAATTACTTATTTCATAGGAAAGAAATAAGGGCCAAAAGAGAGATTAGTATTTTTTCAGCCTCACTTCTTATCAGACCTCCCTATTTCAAAACACCTATGCCACTCACGTGAAACCATTTGTACTTTTTCATTTTGGTACATTCGACCTTACTCTGTACTTTGGCATATGCTAATCTCTCTGCCAGGAATGTTTTGCCTTATTCATACCTCCTTTGACCAATGGGGTAACAGATCCCCCTTTCAGCTCTCAGCTTAAATTTCACTTTTTCCTTTCCTACAAGAATTTTCTCATGCTGCCTTTTCCATTTGCCTGAAGTAGGCGCCCCTCTTAAACACTGTCATTGCTCTAAGAATAGATCCCCACGAAAGCACCTACCACTGTGCCTTGTGGGCCTGTTCGTGTCCTTGGTTTTCACACTGGACTGTGACTCTGAGGGCAGAGGGCAGGGCTATATCCCACTTACCCAGCACAAGGCATGACCATGGCAGGCCTTGATTCAGTAAACATAATACTAACTGAAAGAACTAGAAACAGAACTCAGGAACCCTGCCTGTTTGTTCAGGATGCCTGGGCTTTCCTTCTCTGACACTCCTCTCCCAGGACACAAAGGGTCTAATAGACTCAGTGTCTAAAATCGAAAGCGAAGTTTTATACACATTTCTTTTTAACACAGTATTCTGTGTATGGGATATTCTCAAATTTCAGTCTAATGATTAGTTTACTGCTTGTAGGTAGCATTGGATCACTACGAAAGCAAAATGGGAAACATATTTTTACAGAGAGCTTTTTGTAATCGGCGACTTTGGAGATGCATTTGAACAATGTCTTGGCTCGGGTTCTCTAGAAAACAGAGCCTGAGGCAGAAATGAAGTGGTACTGCTCTACCTACCGGGAAGCACGAGCCCAGGGCAGCAAGAGTGAGGCAAATGGAAAAGGTGAACAAAGGTCAGAAAGAAATGGACGATGATGCACTGCCACTCAGACCACTGTCTGCTGCACCCTCGGCAAGACCTGGCCCTCCTTCCTCAGGTGTCTCACCTTGGCCACACAATCGGCCACCTGTGTGGCAGAAAATCATGTTTGGCGCAGTACGCTGAAGAGAGGAAGAGAGAAGAAGTTAACTGCTGGATTCTTTCCGTATTCTTTCTTCCTTTGGTCAAAATATGCCCCATCGGTAATTGACTCTCCTGTACCTGCCGGCCTCTGAAAAAGCCACCATAAGGTAGAGAGAATGGGTGGGGCGTTTCAAGCAATAAGAGTAATAATAATGATAGTTATACTTTTAAAATATATTGGTGTGTTCGACACATATTGGAGCTGCTCCAGGGTGTCTAGAGATAAAGCCACACTGGAGGCGGCTGTGCAAGAATGGCCAGCATCAGACCACGAAGAGACCTAAATGACATGATAAGGAACTTCAAACATGCTTCCGGCTTGCCTGTAGCAATGTCATACCAAGTCTCATGATGTGCCAGCAAGGGGTAGAGCTAGGGCTTGAACGGAAATTGACCAACCCCAAAAGGCATATCCTTCATCCCTGCCCTAAACTACATCATTCCCAGAGCCTGCTGAAACCTGGCAAACCCAAGCGAATGGCAGGTCAGGCGAGGAGGTCCTCTCGGAGCCTTCGTTTGCATATTTAATCTATTTACCCAGATGCCAATGTTTTCTCCAGAAATTGGCGGGGAAAATGTTGCAGTCAAAGCTTGCCGCCTGCTAATTACTGTACAAAAGCAGCAGAGTCCAAAGTCATTACCGTGTGCTGCAAATAATGACAGCCGCACGATTGCGAGCATCCTCCTGGCTCCTTTTCTTTGCAAATGTGCGGGCCTAGATGCCAAGCAGGTGATGGCAGTTTGCATGAATAATAATAAATGCCGGTGGGGGCACAGGTAATTGAGAGACGGAGGCTGCAGACAAGGCACTCTGAGCAAGTCTGCAAACAGGGCGGAAGGAACTGGAGGCTTCCATCCAGTCTCCACTGCATCTGCAAAGACTGACCAGCACATCCAGAAAGCGCCATCTCCCTGACGTATGAAGAAGAAAGCAGATGATCAGATCAGGATGGGTTAATCAGTAAGTGCCGTTCCTGGTCCAGGAAACAGGCCTACTGTCCATCTCTGGCTGAGCACAGACGTGGAATGGGCATGGCTTGGAACGAGACAGAGATGAACGTAATGCTGTAAACCAACAGCTGATAGTCATCCTGAGGGTGACTAGAGACATCTGCCCTGCTGGAATGAAAAATAAAAAGCCGAATTAAAAAAGATTTCTAGATTTCATTTAGGAACTTGGCATGTTAGTGAGCCAGGAAGACAATAAACCATTCAGAATCTCATGTCCAAATTCAGGCCAGATGGCAGTCAATATTTGGGGCTTACGCATTTTGAAGTCAAACACATTCAATGACGTTAGACTCTGTTTTACCTTCTGACAGATGTGCCCTATATCTGCAACCCGAAATTCATCATAAAAAAACCTGTGGGACAAACTTCAAGTTTTCTTTCTAAATTACTCATTTTAAATAAACTTTTAAGCAAAATTAAAAAAAAAAACTTATTGTTACACAAATCAATTTCATCCCTCATAATGTGGGAGGCTGGGGAAAAGGAGAAAGTGGTGTCTGACCATTGGATTTGTTGATTTTCTTTCTGTGTTTGGAACTCTTATTGGTAACCAGGTCAGACAGCTTTCTGGGGATCCTACTAACAAGCCCCTTCTCCCCAAATTTCCATCAGACCTTAGTGGATGGACTGGCCTCTAACAAAACAACGAAAAAGATAGAGAGGGAAAAGAAAATGACAAGATCATTTATATATACAATATATCTGTATATATATATATGTGCATATATATACCTATGTATACTTGTTTATATATATACACATATACCCATATGCTGTGTATATAATTCATAATTCACATATATATATTGAGAGGGAAAAGTATATATAAATACTGAGGGAAAAGAAGTACAATTAGTATTTAGTGTGAGTACTATATTGTATTACGCATTACCTGTACTATACTACTTATCTCACTAAATGACATACATCATATATATGCATATGTGCACAAAACGGTATTTTCTAAGTAGTCATTACATGCTAGAAACTTTGTAAGTACTGTGCAATCTTCTCATTTAAAACAGTAATTCCATAGTTTAGATATTTTCATCCGCACTTGACTAGTTCATGAAACCAAGACTCAGAGAGGTGAAGACAATAAGGCCACCCTCACGCCTATTGCATAATTCATCTGAGAATCAAACTCAGGTCAGCCTCCTTCCAAACCCCAGCTCTGAACCGATGCCCTGCATTGCCTGCCTGCAGGGGAACAGAGGAGGTCAAGGGAGGCCTGTGGAAACAGTGACTGCCTGATTTGAGAAGAACGGAACAGGCGACCTTCTATTCCAGGCAGGAAGGAGCACTCTGCTAGACAAGATGCCCAGAGGTGGGGAAAATCACTTGATAATTTCCTATGTTTTTTTTTTTCAATCTCCAAAAGCAGGAAAAGAACAGAAGTCCCTGTTCCTGAGAAGTCCTCAGAGCCGTCATGATGCAAGCGTCAGGAGATGAATAAAATCATTGACTAAGGACAACGGAATACTGTAATTTTTCTTTTCACTGTCTATGGAGAAACGATAACAGATAAATCAATGTGATCTTTGATGCATTTAAGATCAGAGGTTTAAACTGGTATCCAGTCTGAAAAAATATTTTGTTTGTCCCACAGTTTTGCAAAAAAAAAAAAAAATCGAATTAGTTGTCAACATTAAAAAAAAAAGAAGAGATGTTGAACGCCCACAAAAAAATCAGACTTCTGGTTTCTCTTTGAAAACATCTAAGAGCTCCCATGTGCTGAATACCGGTTGTCCCTTCAGATAGGTCACATGCTCTCCTGTCAACCACTGTCTCACCAGCTTTTTCTGGCCACTATTGTTTTTTTAAACCTGGCCAGTTTCACTCACGCATTCTAGTTTCCTGGTCCTGAATGCATTTAGTATTAAGACCCCTTTTAAAGATGATCAATTCATTGATTCTTCCATTATATAAAACAAAATGAAATTTCAACATGCATGTTCCCAGAGTAACACTGAATGATGACGTCACTTCAATCTCCCACATGCGTGGGGTTGATAAATATTTGCCAACTCATCATGCCTGTATTGTACTGTATTGAGCTTTCTGTTGTGTGGTGCTATTAATGCTGCCTGGAATATGAGAGAGTGTGAGCCAATAAAATACCAGTGAAGAGCTCTTGGATTTCAAAATAACTTGTTAAGCCTCATTGAGTGTAAAGATGGATCACGATAATATGCCCCTGGGAGAATAATATTCTCCACTTGTGGATGGTCAGATAAAATTGGGAAATTGCTGCTCTGATCACTGAATAAAAATACTACCGTCATCCACTTCCCAGCAAATGTACCTCGACCTGTTAATTGCTTGGCCTCTCATTATTAATAATTGAAGACTTGAATGCATTCTTACTGTGTAATCCAATTCTACACTTACTATTCAGGTCAATATTAGCAAGAGCACTTCTCTTGAGGAAATCCATCAGTGCACACTCTACGTTAAAAATAACATAGGCGAAGTTTCCTGTAAGTGGAAAGAAGAAATCTATATTGGATCCAGAAGATATGTCAAAGCAATTGTAACAAGGTGAATGACGAGGAATACAGGGGAAATCGAATATGTATTGTGAAACAGCTGTATGCCACACATTGTGTTGGATGTTTTATGTAAATTTACCTTATGTAAACCAGTCAATTAAATATTATTCCTAGTTTAGAAACAAAGAATTCAGGTTTAGAAGAGGTTAAGTAATCAAAGTAATAGAGCCAAGTTTCTCACTGAGGTTTTTCTAGAAAGATTTAACAATGAATATCTAAATAAACAGAGGCCTGTTCTCTACTTGGAGAGGTATAGAGGTGGGAACAGAGGACATTTTGCAAATAAGGGTGTGATGGTTAATTTTATGTATTGGCTTGACTGGGCCACCGGATGCCCAGATAGCTGATGTAAAGTTGATACAAACAATATTTCTGGGTGTGCCTGTTATGATACTTCCTGACTGGATTAAGACTGGGTTAAGAAGATCGTCCTCCCTAATGTAAGTGGACATCATCCTATTCATGAGAGCCCGAGGAGAACAAAATGGCGGGGGAAGGGCAAATTCTCTCTCTGCCTGACAGCTGGGGCATTGGACTTGGTCTTCTCCTGCCCTGGAACCAAGACTTATACATTTGTGCTCCCAGTTCTCAGGCCTTCAGACTCAAACTGAATGTGTGTGTGTGTGTGTGTATGTGTGTGTGTGTATTTCTCTGACTAATATGAACAAGGAGGTGGTCAGGAAAAGGAATTGCCTTATACATACATCCAACACTTTACCTTCTTTCAATGATTTTGCAGGTAAATATTCCATTTTGATTTGAGTAGTCAGAATAACTGTCTTGAAAGGCACTGCTTCACTTACCTCACACATATTAAATGCTACATGCAAAATGGTTTTTAATTTCATCACATAATGACTGCTCAAGAAAGGTTAGTTATTGATATAATTGCCTGTGTATTTAACTGATAATATTGACCATGTCAGATAGGAGTGAGTATGATTTGAACTATTGGATGTATAAATTCAAGTAATACAAACGTCTAAAAACAAGTTTAACTTACTAAGTTTCAACTGTATCATAGAAAGGGCTGACAGGTTATACGACTGCTCATTCACACAACAAACATTTGTGGAGCACCCACCTTGCACCAGAACTGTGCCAGGTGCTGAGAGTAGAATGATAAACGTAACATATATGCCTGTGAGAAGCTCACGGCCAAGTTGAGATGTAAATGAGAAAACAAACGATCATGATAGAAAAGTGTCATGGAGTCTCTTACAAAGCCTAGAAGGAACAAAAAATTTTTGTCTGAGAATCTGAGGCTTGAGCTGAGTGGCTTACCAGTCTTAGAGTTAGAGTTTACAAGCTGGATAAGGGGGAAAGAGGATAAAGGTATTCCCAGTCAACGATTTGCATATGCAAAGGTCCGGACTTATGAAAGGACATGGCCATTCAAGAGAAAAATTCAGCGGGTCTAAGAGATGTATCTAAACAAGTGGGAAGGTGGCCAGTTCCAAAGGGGTTGACAAGCATGCAAGCTATAGATCCTGCCTTGTACAGAACATGTCCTTAGAAGGGACCGTTAATACATCAACCAACAACACAACTTTCTTAAGCACTTCTCCAGAGTTTGGCCCTGGGCTGGTTTCTGTGTAGGATACAGAAATTAATATGCTCCCTTTAGTGGAAATGTAAGTAGGTTAGGTTTCAGTTATTTCCAGCAGACCACAGCCTTTTATGATGGCAGCGTGGCAACTTCTCCAAGTGGTAGCATCCCTTTGATAAAGCCTTTTCAGGAGCCTCCATATTTTACAGAAGCAGTTCTCAAAATGAGTGAATAGTGAAATCCCCTGAGGAACTTATTAATCCCACCCTAAGAGATTCTGATTCTCTAGGTCTGACATAGGGTCCAGGGGCTATATGAATAAACGCATATACACATACACACATATGTAAATTAAAAATAAAGACATTTATCAAATCAATGACATTGTTAAACCGGAGAAATCTCCAAACCAACAGTAGATGTCCAATAAGTGCCCACTGATACACTCCATCACTCCTCCAATCATTTATTTTTAATCATATGAATTACTCTGGGCCTTAGTTTCTTCAACTATAAAATGGGAATAATGATCTCTGATGATCTAACTAGAAATTTGAGGATCGAAAGAGAAAATGTTGTGAAGGCACCTTTCGAATGGTAAAATTGAACAAAAAGCAACTATGGTGAGCAAGGTTTTCAGACATGTCGACATATTTTGGCATTGTTTTATCCATGGAATTTTGGCATCCATTAAAATTTAAATTTAAAACAGCGATACCTAAGTGGATTTCACAAAACTAGGTGTTTCACAGAAACAGAAGTCCATGGTTAATTAAGTTTTGAAAACAATGCATTTTTTAAAATGCTAATCGATCTTTTTAACTGCAAGATTTTCGGAGCCTTCAATATGGCAGTGCCGTCATTATACACCTCCGAAGGGTGACAGACTGAGCAGATTCTCCAAGCTTGACTGACCAGAGAACCTTGTCGATGATGAATCGGCTAATAAACTTGCCCCCTACCCCACCCCAACCCACCCCAAGAACACATTTTTGGGGGAAAAACAGGTTAGGAAAAGATTCCACTTAGACATGATATCTTAAGGAAATTTGGCATAAAGTTCCACCCAGCAAAGGGATGAGCCATTTATAAAATGAAAAGTTTTCTGAAAATCTCAAGAGAGACACTGTAGTGCATTAGTTTGTTTCCCTGAAGCTCAATACAGCCACAGACACAGATGGACCTAGAGGTTATTATGCTGAGTGAAATAAGTCAGACAGAGAAAGATAAATACCATATGATTTCATTTATATGCGGAATCTAAGGAACGAAAAGAACAAACTAATCAAAAACAGACTCACAAATATAGAGGACAATCTGGTGCCGGCCGCGGCGGGGGGAGCGGCGGGGGATGAGAGAAACGGGTTAAGTGTTAAAGAAGTACAAATTAGTAGTTGATAGATGGTCACAGGGATGGGGAGCACGGCACAGGGAAAGCAGTCAGCAGAAATAAGTCAGACAGAGAAAGATAAATACCATATGATTTCATTTATATGCGGAATCTAAGGAACGAAAAGAACAAACTAATCAAAAACAGACTCACAAATATAGAGGACAATCTGGTGACGGCCGCGGCGGGGGGAGCGGGGGGGCGGAGCTGTGAGCGAGCGCAGAGGTGGTTAGGGGGCTGGGAAAATGGAGTAAAGGGTTAAAGAAGTACAAATTAGTAGTCGATAGGTGGTCACAGGGATGGTGAGCACTGCACAGGGCATGCAGTCAGCAGTAATGCAATGGCCAGGCAGAGAGCCAGAGGAGAGAAAGAATGATTAGGAAGATTGTTTTATAAACTATATAAATGTCTAACCAATGTACTGTATACTTGAATCTAATAAAATAACATTTAAAAAAGAACGTGTATGTGTGTATGTGTATGTACGTATTTAAGATCAATTATAGCTATTATTTTCTATATCACCTTTGCCCCTCGCTGTATCACTCCATCTTTCTTAACTCCCGACTACTTAAAGGTAGACTCTTCTCTGCTGGGCGAGGCCCATCTGGAAAGTTGTTATAAACCAACGAGGTTCAGCACTATTCACTGACAGGAATCATTGCTTCCTGTCAAGCCAATTTACTCAGTGTTTTTCCCGGATATGTATTTAATCCAGTTTCCATCTTTTTTCTCATGTCATTCCATCACGTGCTCAACAGAAACATTCTCTTTGTATGTTTCACTCTTCTTTTCCTCCTTTTGTCTTTCCCTTCTTCTTTCTCTCATTTCTTCCACCTTCCTTCTATCTACACACCAACCCACACTTATCTGGCCCTGTGTAAGGTACCAGAGGTACACAGCTGAGACCTGTTCCTCAGTTTCAAGAAGTTTCAATAGACAAATATGTTGAGAGCCTGACTATACAAATGAACAATGGTCAGTCCATATATAAAAACAGAACTCTGCCCTACAATCTATAGCAACTTGCTTAGAAAACCAGCCTCTTCTATACAAAATAAGCCACCTAGAAAGCAAGCATACTGGCTTTCTTAAGTCATACTTGCAGGAAGCAAGATTGCTATTCCTAGTAATAATACAAGAAGGTAAACAATTGACCCCAAATACCCAGGACTTGATTAATAACTGGCAGCTTTCCTAATTTTTGTCCCTACTTTCAACTTAGAACTAAGCAGAAAAGGCCAAGTATGCACCCCTAACCAATGACATAGAATACCTATTTCTAGTTAGCTCTCCTATAGCTTCCCCATGACAGTAGCCTCTGCTCTGACATTCAATGGAATGGAGTCTTTATTTGATGCATGTAGTGCTCACTTCCTTTCTAAAAACTCCATTACCATCCCCAGGAGCGAGCCCATGATCCAGGTTCTACACGCTGTAGCAAAAGAACAGATCTCAGAAACAAAGATAGATAATGTCAGTTGAGTTGCTAAGAAACCCAGAACATTTTTAAATATGCCAGGTCACTATCCTAAGGAGAGACCAATAATATGTCATGTCTCCATAGTAACCCGCTATGACAGGATGTGAGTTGAAAATAGAGGAAACTGGGAATGGCAATCATAATAGTTAGACCTGAAGAAAGCTAAGTAACATTGTTTGATGAGGTGAGAACACTCAGAGAGGATTAGTAGGCAGAGCGTGAGCTTTGGAGTGGAAGAGACTAGGTGAGGGTGACAACTCCACCTCTGAAAGTTGTAAGACTCCAGCAGAACAGCTAGTCTCTTCTGAACCGTATGTTCCCCAGGTGAGCAGCAGAAAGTGTTAAGTCTTGTGCTCTCCTTAACTTCCGAGGGTGTTGTGAATAAAATATCTTTAAAGAACCATTAGCATCTTTGTCTTCGAAGGGGCATATTGTGTCACATAATTGGAGACGTTAGATGAATAAAAGTCTATTTTAATTTGGCTTTGGCTTATATTATGCAGTAGAGTTTTCTGTTTGCAATAGATGATCCTTCAGATTTTGCATGATTTGGCTGGTGGGTTGTTTTCAGGAAAGGGAATGTATCTGGAGCTTAGAAACCTAGATTTTTGTCCCATTATTCCCTTAATTATTTGTATCGTCCTGAGCAAGTCGTTTGGCCTCTTAAACCTCAGTTTCTTTATTTGCGAAGTACCAGTATTAACTGGCACTACCTTTAGATCCTGATAAGCAGTCACTGTTACTTTACTGGAAGTTTGAGGAAGCACTCCAAACCCTGGCCACTTTTCAACTGGGGTTTTCCAAGTGAAGCAAGACCTAATGCCCTAAGATGTCTATTATATGTAATAAATTATCTCTTACCTGTCTAGAATGGTACTAATTCTGTACCATCCCTGGGAGAATGGAGAAAATAGTCACTCAAATCATTTCTAGGTTCTGCGGTTCAGACAAGGAATCCCAGGTGGCTAACCTATTTCTACAGCAATGTTCACTATTTAAGAAAATTAATCCTTCATACATAAAATAGTAATAATTGATCGATCAATCAATTAATTATAGTCAAGTTAAAGATCCATTCATAAAAAAAACAAAGCCCTAAAATAATAGGAAAACAATGAAGAACATTTCTATAACCTTGATATGGAGATGGATTTTTTTAAACAAGAAACAAAAAGCACAAGTCATATTATAAAATTTTAATACATTAGACTACAATAAATTTGAAAAAATCTTTCTTCACAAAAGACACCACATACTGAAAGTGAGAAGATAAGACACTGACTCCTAGTTGATCTAGCAATTACACTTCTAGGCACATAACAGAAAGAAATAAAATCACTATCTCAAAGTGATATCTTCATACCAATGGCCATTACAGCATTACTCACAATAGCCAAGAAGCAACCTGAGTGTCCAATGACAGACAAATAGATAAAGAAAATATGTCACATATACACAATGGAATATTATTCATCTATAGATATTATTCACCTGGCATTATGCTAGGTGAACTATATCAGACAAAGACAGATGGGTACTACATAATTTCACTTAGATGTGGACAAAATCACACTCATCAAAATGAAACAGACTGGCAGTTGCCAGGGAGGGGAGGAAGGGGGAGGTGTGAGGGAAATGGGCGAAGGGGGTCAAAGTGTGCAAACCTCACATTTTAAGATGAATAAGCCCTGGGGATGCGATGTTCAGTGTGGTGACAAGAGTGAACAACCCTGTGTTGTATACTTGAAAGTTACGAAGAGAGTAGATTTTAAAAGTTCTCGCCACACACACACGAATGGTAACTATGTGTGGTGATGGAGGTGTTAACTAACCCTATTATGGTCATCATTTCCATATTATATATATATAAAATCATGATATTGTACACCATTAACTTGCACATTGTTATGTGTTAATTACATCTCAGTTAAATGGGGGGCAGGAAGAAATTTCCCCCTTTTTATAAGAACACCAGTCATACTGGATTAGGGGCTCATCCTACTCCAGTGCGATTCCATCGTGACTTACCAACTGCATCTGCATTGAACTTAATTTCATATAAGGTCATATCCTGAAATAGCCCAATGAGAACTTAAACTTATTTTGGGAATCACAACTCAACCCATAAAAGAATGTAAGCTCTACGAGGATAAAAATATTTTCTTCTGATCACTGCTATAGCTCTAAACTTAGAAGAATGGCCAATACATAGTAGATGGTCAATACATATTTATAGAAAAACGCATGTATGAATCAATCAATCAAATCCATTTTTCCAGCTCCAAAGCTGATGCTCTTTCCAGCATACGATTCTCTCTCATCTCTTTTTTTCTCATACATTCCAGCCTCTCAAAAATTTATTCCTAATTAATCTCTCTGCAAAGCGATTCTCCCATTACCATTATAACATCCATCCCAATTAATCGTTAACTCACAGTTACTATGATAAACACTAGCATAGTCATTAGCTAAACATCAAAAAGTGGTGTTTTTCTCACTAGCACAGTTATCATTCGTTTTATGTCATCCCCAAAGTCTATGTTTCTTGTGGAAGGGGAAAGGCCTCCAGCAAAACATCGGGCCTACATACCAGCTGCCTTTGTGATGCTGGCTTCCTCTCCTATCGGCGGAAAGGAGCGTGTTCCTTACCTGGCGGCCCGTTTCTGCCTGGGCCTCAGTATCCATCCTAAACAGATGGGGATTTAAGGAACTTCTAGTTAAAATGGGAGACAAGTTATAGTTTAATAAACACGTGGATAAATGATGCACAGCCTACAAGAAGAGCATCTTAAGAAGGGACCCCAAACTTCTATGTACCCAATATTTAGGAAGGAAAGCCAGGTTCAGAATGTAATTCTAAATAACTTTCTTAACTCTCAGGCGTTAAAGAGGTAAAGTTTCTTTCATTTATTCCTTCAAAAAGACAAATGTCTTTAGGCACAAACTCCATACTCAGCTCTATGCCGAACAATGAAAATATGACAGGAAACGGGGCGTCCATGTTCCCTGCCCTTCAAGAACTTGCAGTCTAGTGGAGGGGACACGCCCGTGACACGAGTGATCATACAAAATAGTAATTAGTTTTAGATGTTGAGAAAGGAGAAACATGAGACTGTGTCAGAGCGTATATCAGAAATAATGTGGGAATCAGAAAAGGCTTTCTCCAACAAAAGTTTATGATTTATGAAATCGAAATAAAAAAGACCTGGAATCTCCAGGATTGGAGGGTAAAATAGTGAGAAAGGAGAATATTCTTCTACCAATAGAGAGCCTGTGATGGTCACGCCCCATGGGCTTCGCCACTGCTGGATTGAAAGTGGGTGAAGCAGAAGGTTCCAGACTGTTTAACAGAAACACCGCCGTGCAGGTGTACGTGCTTGTGCCAAAAGAGACACAGACCTTTTTCACCCTTCATAGATCCTGCTCACTCTGCAAAGCACTCAAGAGCCTTTCCTAGTGGCTCAGACCTTCAGGGCCTGATATTCATTAAGAAAGGCCTCACCCCTCTCGGCCATGCTCCCCAGTTCCACAAGATGTGCTTCTGCCAGCACACCTGGTCTCTGCTGTACGTGCTCCTTCGTGAGAGGTTGGGCCACTACAGGCCACACGAGTAGGTCCAAGGGGCCTAAGATGGACAGGAGTTGAAACTTTTTGTAACTTTATTTGAAATTAGCTTTGGAGTTAAGCTTGCCTAAGTCTAAAGCTGAATTATCAAATCTTTTGTGGATAATAAGTGCTCCTGGCATGGAAGTATATTTGCACATAAGAAAGAGAACACCTGGAGAAATTCCTTGAACTAGGTCCAAATATTTGAGGCGGTTCATATTTAGTCTAAGAGGTGAGCTTTAGAATCCCATAATGGTGGGTTTGAATCATGGCTCCACCACTTAGTAGTAATGCTACTAAGTAGTACTTGGAAAATTCCTTCAAATCTTTGAGCTTCAGGTTCTTAATCTGAAAATGGGGTTACTAATAGAACTTACATCACAAGCTATTATGTGGACACAAGAAAATACAGCATATAAAGTATATACTACAATTATAACTCATGATAGGGATTTCCATATTGTATACAACTTACATCACAAGCTATTATGTGGACACAAGAAAATACAGCATATAAAGTATATACTACAATTATAACTCATGATAGGGATTTCCATATTGTATACAACTTTTTACAAAGATAATTCAGAAAAAAAAAAAAAAAAACCCCTGATAAACCCATAGTTACCTGCCTTGCATCCCTGTTCCTCCAGGAGTGGACCCATTATTGTTTTTACAAAATCTGATATATTAGACACATCTGTGTGCCTTCTCAGATTCTCTTAGCCTCAATGGTCTCTCAGACCTACACCCATCAGCTTTCCTACCACTCACCTCACGCGTGCCTAATGATCCATGACTCAAGGTTGACCAGTTGCATACTTTGAGTCTATGGCTCTGTCTTGACTTCCCCACCACTTCTGTTTCAGATGAAATACCACACTGTAAATCATGGGACCTGGACTCTCCAGCAGTTGCTAAAGGGGCTAACCCAGAGGGCACAAGAAACCTTACGAAAAAAAGTAATAACTCAATGTTTCTAATTGTCAACTTGAAGCATGATCTAAAGTCCAGAATCCCCTGATATATTAAAAGAGACTTTTCTCCCTTGTAGCCAGAAGACAGATTATGTGTAAATTAGATTGTGGGGATAATAACTGCAAAAGGAGACTAAATAAACAGTCTCAACAAGTCTCATATGTCAAAACCAGATGCCTGATAAGGGAAGAATAAAATATTTAGACCTGGGCTAGAAATATTTGTATAGACAAGCCTGAAAAACTTGAACTCCCTGATTCTCTGAATCCTTCTCATGGCAAAAGAAGCATTTTACTCTTCTCAAGTAAGAACTTCTTTTCCCTGGAAAAATCAATGACTTATTCTCCCTTGGTTCCCCTTTTACTGGGGCTGATAGCTAAATAGATGCTCAAAAAATTCCTCCATGTTTCACATACTTAAGCCAGATACTAGAAATTGTCTTAGCTGTGGAGTTGAACTTAGAGGCACTATAAGCTCTGAGTTTTTCTTTCTTCTAGGTTCATTTCCAAAACACTTAAGTTTTAAGTATGTCTCTTCCCAAGAAATTTTTATTTCCAGAATATTCTGGTTAAAATAATGCCCCCCCCCAATTACATCATGGCTGCGTATGTGCTTATGCAATAATGCTCTGTTTTCTCCCCTTTGGCTCTGGATGGAACAGAAAATAGAAACTTGGAACAATCTGGTCCATTAAAAGCAAAAAGAGGCCATTGGAGTTCTTCTTTAGATATTGTTCACCGCAGTGGATGAAACTTTCTAAATTAGAGACAAGTCATTTTAAGCGAGCCATTTCAAAGTGGGGTATTTCTATGAAATCGCACTATTCTGAAGCCTGTCCAGGAGCTTTTTTCATTCCCTCAATAAAATCTCTTCCTACTTATATTCTATTTATAAAGACTCCCTCCATTTCCTCACCAAATGTTTGAATTTCAACTCATCTCGACACCTGAAAGCCCAGCTATCTTTCGAAACAGGAAAACAGCCTCCTGTAGAATCTGAAATGGCTGCTCAGAGGACAGAGGAGAACCCGAGACCACTTGGCTCCCAGTGGCCCCCCCATTAGGAATGTCTCAAGGTAGAGTGTGAGTCTTTTATCTGTGTATACCCTATGGCCCGCGCTGGGCTAGAAACACAGCAAGCATTCAATGAATCTTGACTCGATTGTCCTTGGTGGCTTAGACTTGTTCTAAACATGTAAAATCAGGAGCATGTTGTAAATAAGCACAGTCGATTTTTTTGAGTGCTTCCTGTGTGTTAGTCACTGTTATAGGAGCTTTACATGCATTCCTTCATTAGATCCTCATCACCTATTATCATCCTTAGTTTCTATATGAAAAAAGCGAAGCACATTGTGGTTGAATGACTTGCCCAAGGTTATACATAACGAAGGCTCCAGCCTTCTACATCTCAGGCTAATGTATGTAGATTAAATAATTCATTCACATTATTCTTGAGCACTATACCATGTGCCCAGAACTGTGCTCTGTGGTCAGAAATAGTTACCAAGACAGACCCAGTCCTTGTCTTCACAGAGTTTGCAGCCCAAGGATCAGTGATTACCAGTGCCTGTCACAGTCAGAGGAGCTGTCCAACAGCCAGTAAAAACTGCTAACATACTACCACTAATAGTAATGATAGCATCATATATTTGTATAACCTTTGAAGTTCACAAGTGTTTCTGTGAGTGTTAATGCATTTGTCCTCCTGCAGGACAGACATTCTCCTTCTTACATAGAGATCAGAAAACTGAGGCTGGCACAGGTAGTAGCCTTGCTTGAGGGTCACAGAACCGGTTTATAGAAAAACCACGAATGCAATTAGGGAGATGACGTTGTAGACCGGATGCACCTAGTTAAACTCCTCTGCTGGTACACAGATAAAAGAGGACACTGCATTCACAGGTAGCTTGCAGTACGTGGTGTGTCAGAAAAAAAAAATAATAATTTAAAGTCCTACTAGACAGCTAGCTGTGTGAACTTAAAAAAGCCACCTTTATACTTTTATATCTCTCGGGGTTGGATTATGAAATCTGAGCTAAGCCGATGAGTGTGTTTCTTCCCTCTGACCACATAGATCAACTAGGGGAGAATAGGTGCCCAGAGCCAGTCCACAGTAAAGCTTAGACAGTACTGGAAATGTTGGGCCAAAGATGCTCTCCTTCTGGCTGGATATGCAAATGAAGGCACACGGTGCTAAGACATTATTGGCAGCAATTTTTGGGCTATAAGGAAAATCAAGCTTAGGCTGACACCAACCCAGAAGAAGGCTGCCACTGTCCAGTATCGTGTGAGCATTGTACCACATATTGGTAGCCCTGGAGGAGATCAAAAATTTTAAATTCGAAGTATGGTTTCTTCTAAATGCATATCACTTTCACACCACCGTAAAGCTGAAAAATTCTTTAAATCAAACCATTGTAAGTTGAGGACCGTCTGTATATACTAAGATCAGCTCCACATCTGGGATCGTATATGACTAAACCCATTTCATTTCCTTGTGTCCTTGACATAGGGGCAGGAAGGAAAGAGTCAAACTTGTGGGCTCCTGGAAGACAGGAAAAATGACTCTAGTTTATGTTTATATCTAAGACGATGCCTAGCACACAATGATACTAAATAATTGTTTTTTAATGAATGAATAAATGTAAATATTGACTCAATTTGTTCAAAAATTATGAGCAAGGGAAGATATTTTTTCAAATCTCTGTAAGAAAATAAAAAGATCCTTCTTAAGTTTAGGAAGATGCCTAGAGAAAGATTTAGGAGAAAGGCAGGGAAAACATTCTGATGAAATATCCAAATGCTCTTTTGGCTTCGTCAGCCAACATATCAGGTTGAGTCGTTTCTTGGGGATCTCCTAAAAGTGGTATTTTTTTCCATCTCTTAGCTTTACACAGGGCCCATTTTCTGAGAACAATTCATTGAGCTCCTTCTGTGGATCAGGCATTGAGCTAAGAGCTATTCATGCATCATGCTGTCACATCCCTTTGGTAGTCCTACAAGTATTAGGTATTTTTAATCTTCATTTTACAAATTAGAAAACTGAGGTTCTCAGGGATACGTAATTTCCACAAACATCGCAGAGCTGATAACTGGTGTTGCTGGACTTTAAACTAATGTCTGTGAGTCTGCAAAGCTGCTTTGCTATGTGTGTCAGGAAGCTGATCAGTGCTGAGCATTCGTGCCTCACGGTTAGTAAGATCCCTTTCTCTTGGGGGTGAGCTTCCTATTGCCTCACTTAAGGACCTCCTAGTCTGTTAATTGTGCAAAACAAGACAAGTGGGGAGGACTTTTCTGTTGTTTAACCTTTTACTCAAGACAAGGGTTTGGTCTTGTATAAAATGGTTGTTTCGGTGAGTCTGACAGATCCTGTGGTTGCAGGTTCTGGGCTGAGGGTATCAGGGATGTCTTAGAGGAGGTTGAACGGTGGGGGGAGAGATGGAGCAGAACTACGTTAAAATTACTCTAGAATTACTCAGTGATGTCCTCCCACCCGTAAGACTCTATCAGTCTACATTCTGGAGAAATGGGGAAAGATGACCCAGGATCCACTGCCATCCAGTGCTTGTGTGACTCTGGGCAAATCAGGTCACATTTCTGGGATCACTTTCGTCATCATCTGCAAGGTGACATCTTGAGAATAAATAATTCTTAAGGACCCATCCAGCTCCCACCAACTGGAGCTCAGGTTTTTGGAACATGCCCAAAGTCCACATTGGTGATGGCTCCAAGAATCAGAACTTCCACATTCATCCCGCTGCTTAATTCATTAAATAACTGAGGAAACCTGACACCTGACACCCACAGAAAAGCACGTTGCTTTTCTTACCCATTTACTGTATGACTTAATAAAGAGCTGTGAAGAAAGGTGCTCTAATTTATTATTCAGTTTACCTGACTCCTAGATTGATGAAAAGCCAACATATTTACCTAGAATGTGATTACTGCTCACATTTGCTGACATGAGCTTAATACTTGCAAAACCTGTCAGATTGAAGCTGCAGGAGCCTAGAGCTAATTTCTGCAAACACAGGCTGCAACAGCATAGCAAAGGGCAGGATGGCTCTGAGGCCCTGAAGGATGTGGGATGAAGGAACAAGGTTCTGGAGATGGAGGCATGACAGGGACTGTAGTCGCCATTGGAAACAACACCATCTAGAGAAGCTCAGCTTTGCAACAGACCTTTAATGTCATTAAAGAAATCGGTGATGCTACATGTTAGTTATGCTCAGGGTTTTGGAGTCACATAGCCTGGGTGTGAATTCCAACTCTGATACTCACTAGATGGGTGATCTAGATATGCTGGTGACTCCCTACCCAGTGTCTACAGCCCAGCTCTCTCTTATACTTGTAGATGCCACCAGCATACCTCTCCGATCGCTCAAATTGGACATGATCAAAATGGAAATGATCATTTTCATCCCTTCCGTACACCCACAGTTCTGGCCACTGCACCAGAAACCTACATAACAGGCTTGACAGATCCTTGTCTCGTCACCCACGTTTGAGCCTTGTCTGCCTACCGTGTATGTTGGTCTCTGATACAAACAGGAAGCTATTTCCCTTAATGAATCGCTACATTTATAAAATCCCAGTATGTATGAAGATGAGGATGAGGAAGAGGAGAAGGGCGACAACGGAAGGAGAGATGAAGAAAGACAACTGAGAGAGCAACAGGCACAGAGCAAGAGGACGTGAGCAGAATGTGCGCCACCTGGTCCCTTGTTCCCCAAGCATTTACATTTCGGATCTGGAAAAACAGACTCTGGGTGCCCCCAGACATATCTGATTGCTATTTCCGGCAGCACATTTACAAATTAGAAAGTTATAAATGCAAATCTCAGCCCTAGAGGGCTAGAGCGAAAGAGGAAACAGTTCGTAAATTCACAGTGCTGACCCCTCCCTCCCCCACCATTAGCCTGTGCGAAAACTGCGGTGTGTAACTCACTGGGAAATCTGAGCTGCAGCGAGCAACCTACCTAAAGCCAAAAAAGGAGCTAGGAAAAGAGAAATTGTTCTTGAGATCAGGAGAGAGCACAATTCTCCGCAAATAAGCAGAGCATCTAGACAAAATAGAAACTCATTCACTGTTTCGAGAGCACCAGGTAGGAAGAATGATGATTAGCCCAGAAGGAGAAGTAAATATTTTCAAAGTTATAGAGATAGAAAGATATAACTATTTTTATATTTGTATTATTTTTAAAAAGTTTATTTATTTTTTTATGGCGACATTGGTTAACGAAATCCAATACGTTCCATCTGTACAATTTAACAGTAAAGCATATATATATTTACATTGTATGCTCACCTCCCATAGTTAGATCTCTTTCTGTTACCACTTATTTGACCTCCTTTACCCCATCTATTTTAAAAAGTACAAAAATGCAAAACATAAAGCAAAAATAAGTGAAAATTCAACCGTGATGACAAAATTATATTTTGAAATACCTAAATTAGAAAATTCTGTCCCTCACGCACTCATTCCCGGCCCCCCCCCCCATCTACCCTTTCCAGTATTGAAGTTTAGGATCATACTGTAGATATTCTTCAACGGCTTTCTCATTTTTCCATGTAACTGTACATAGTGGATACCTTTCCACTTTGGTACTTTCTTATTAGTGCTACTTCATTATTTTGGATGGCTGTGGAGCACCTCACTATACTCTACTTAATTTAAATGTTCTCACCCCATCGGAAGTCGTTAAAGATGTTTCTGCTCCTTTCATTAACACAAATATGGCTGCAATAAAAACTCTTACATAATATAGTTTAAGTGACTCATGCTATTACTTCTGTAATATAAACTTCTATAACATAAAATCATCTATGTGGAATTTCAAGGATATAAGTTATGTGCATTTTTAATTTTGATAAAAATTGCAAAATTACTGTAGCAATTTAAACCTCCAACAGCATATAAGAGTGCCTATTTCTATACTCTCGCGTCTACATAGGATGATTTCAATGTCTTAAATTCATATGTATAAAAAATATTAGTGAAGCAAAGGACATTTATGTTTAAAAGCATTTGTACTTTATAAATTTCCTTTATATTCTTTACCATTTAATTGTTTTTTAAATTTTTTCAGTGAGTTGCAGGATATATTTATATTGTAAAGCTTTTAACTTTGGTTCTCAAATGTATCATAAACATCATTTTGGTATAATATACTAAGCAGAGGTTCTAATTTTTTAAGTAGCTTTATCTCTTCAAACTTCATCTATAGCTTCAGGAGTTTGTATACAGAAAGGTCTTTCCCAGTTCTATGGCATATAATTATTCTACCTAATTTGTCTTATAATTTTATGTGTTTTTTTTCCAATATTTTTATTGTGGTAAATACACATAATATAAAATTTACCATTTTCATTATTTTAAATTGTATAAATTCAAAGGCATTTAGTACATTCGCAAGCTTTTACAATCATCACCACTACCTAACTTCAGAATATTTCCGTCACTTCAGAAGAAACCCTATATGCATTTAGCAGTTATTCCTCACTCCCCCGCCCTCTGGCAACCATTAATGTACACTCTGTGGCTGTGGATTGGCCAATTCTGAGTATTTCGTATAAATGCAACTGGACAATATGTACCCTCTTGTGCCTGGCTTCTTTCACGTCACATAAGGCTTTCAAGGTTCATTTGTTTTGTACCGTGTTCCAGTACTTCAGTTTTTACGGCTAAATAACATTTCATTGTATATACTGCATTTTATTTATCCATGCATTAGCTGATGGACATTTGGGTTGTTTCCACATTTTGGCTGTTGTGAATAGTGCTTCTGTGAACATTCGTAAACAGATTTTCTGTTGAACACCTGTTTTCAATTCTTTTGTGTATATACAGGTTTAGCAGAATGGAGGGGAGGGCGGAGGTACTCTCTATTTTGGAAGTGGCAGATAGTGTGGAAGACGAATCCTTGTTAAATGTGCAAGCTCATTACAAGATGCCTTTTTACATGTGTATCTTGCTAATTCATGAGTCATAGAGTTTCTAGTTTTCCTGAATCATTCAAGTGGGAAGCAATTGCTGGATAAATGGTACAGGTAAATGGGGGGAAAAAAAATCATCTTATACTGAGTCAGTGTTAAGAGAATCTATCAGTGGTTTTGGAGACCAGGAAATGGTATGACACAGTATATGTGTCAATTTCAAATCCCATGCATCAACAGAATAATGAATTCTGCATGCTTTTCTGTAAGCCGTGATAAGCTATTAATACTGATAACCCTCCTGAGGAAGAGATTGGATGACTGGGTGTGCAGAAACTGATCTGCACACCCACCTTCCTGCATACAACATATTTTTAAAAGGTTCTAATTCCTGAAGGAAAAATTAGGTGAATATAGTTAGCATAGTCAGGGAGCCGGACCCAAGTTCAGAAGCCGCCTATCACAAGTTCCAAAAGATGACATTAGCATTAGGCAACATTATTAGGAAAGTTATGTCTCTTATTATTGAAGGGAAACAGTATCATCAAAATGAAAAGCTACTTTTAGGATGCTCTATCCTAATGCCAAGTTGTTGCACAAGTACCACTCTCAGAGGCACAGAAACAAGAAATGGCTGATGGAACACACAAGAGGCCTGGTCTTGGAAGCAATCCATGAAACCTGAGCTCTCGCCAACAGGTGCTTGAAGAAATTGGGGGCCATATTCTATGAGAGTACATATTGCAAAAGTGCCTATTTCCTGAAGCTGGTGTTTTCATGATGGAGAGATTTTCAGAGGACCACTTAGAGCAAGCATCACCTGGAGTAATCTGCATAAAACGTCTTTATTTCTTCACTAAATTAAATGATTCAATTTCTCTATGGTTGAAGCTACTCAAGAAAGAAAACCAAGAAATTCCTTCCATGAGCCATGGATCAGCATAGACCAGATATATGGACCTTGAACTTGGGTTTCACAGACTGGGGAGCAAGGTGAGAATATACCTCCTCAGGCCTCCCAAGATTTTCCCCAGCACCCCTCAAAGCAGACGATCCCTCTTTGATCTGCCATCTGGGAGATAGCCTGGGACACGTGCAAAGGGGCTATGATAAGAAAGGCAATTCAGCCCTGGTACCCTAAAGGTTGAGATGCTCCAAGCAAAGGTTTAGAGATGGATGAAAGGGCCTTGGAGCTGAGCCTCTCCTGTGTCCAGCCAAGAGAGATTCATGGCAAGTTGTCCCACCATCTCCTATTCACCTGTGTCTGCCGGGTCCCAAAAGTTGACAGTAAAGACCAAAATAGCTTGAAAAACAAAGTCTGCCCGCATTTTAGATTTGTTATTATTGGCTATAACTCCCGGTGCGCATTTGTTTGGAACCAATGAAAAAGCATTCACTGACTCGCCTGCAGACCCAGGAAATATAGAGGCTGGATGCATTTGCTGTAATCAACTCCAATGTTTGAAGACGCTAGCCCAGCATAGCCAGTAGCCTCAGGGTTCAGAGTGCCCAGAGATTGTACTCATTTTCTCCCACGTTCAGAAACCTCCTCAGGGAGAAATAAGCTGAGGAAACCCAGCAAATCCCTGCCTCTTCTCAGGGATCATCACCCGTATGCCTATCTCCCAAATTAGATCCTAAGAATTTTAATTTTTGAGATTCCTTGATGTCTGAAGAGTAAAAGAATGGAAAGAAGTCTGAAGCAGGAGTGGTATTCTCCATTCCCATGAATGGGATGTGAACAACATTCTATAGAACTGTGTGGTTCCTGATTTTTCAGGGATTTGAATGGTGATTAATTGTAGAAACTCTCGAATCCATAGTCCCTGTGCCCCCAACTCGTGGTAAGAAATAAGAAAGAACACTAAATACACATGTGGATAATGACCATATTCCGCATAGGTGAACGTCAAATCGCACACTGTTTCCTGAGTTTTTCAGAAAGCAGTTCATTCATTATTTCACTCAACGACCATTTATAAGTCACTGAGTAAGAGATTTTGTTCTCTGCCAAATCCATGCTAGGAAATATTTGAGGTACTGAGAATTCAGCAGAAAGAACAAAATTCTTACTCTCTGTTAGTGAGAAAGCCAGTATTCTAGAGTGCAGACTTTGTAAAAAAAAAAAGTTATTTTAAAATACCTCTGGCTAAAAGGAAAAAGGAGAAAATAGTGTTTTACATCCCACAGGAGGTGTATTGATTTGAAGCAATGCCCCAAAGTCTCTCAAGTTTTCCTGCCATCTTTCAGAGATTGATAGCGAAAGTGGTTAAAACACAACTATTTGGAAGTGTTACCTTGTCTTTGGAGAATATGAAGAGGGACTTCTTGGAGAAAGCAAACCTAAAGTTACCTTCTGTTTAATGTGAGTTTTAATTGCATTTAAGAACATGGTGGCCGAATGGGGGATGAGCACAATATTGGCACTATCCAGTCGGCCTCTTTCTGTGAATATTGTGGGTGCTAGGTAAAGTTTGTAAATCTTCCTCCAGGTATCTAAGCCCTTAGTGACCTAACTCTCAGTGACTTTAACCAAGCAGAAGATGATACAAGAGCAATAAGAACCAAAGCCTTCACAACATATCCTGCTCCACCCATCCAGGTGCTGTCGCCAGGGAAGACAGGCAGATACCGTGGAGCGTGGGGCTGCTCCCAAAGCTCTGCCTTTTCTCCTTTGTCAGAGATCGGTTGACCGTATTTGTGTGGGTCTATCTCTAGGCTCTCTTTTCTGACCTGTTGGTCTATGTATCTATTATAAATACCATGCTCTCTTGATTAGTGTAGCTTTACAGAAAGCCTTGAAGTTGAGTAATGTGAGTCCTCCAATTTCGTTCTCTCCTTTGGCACTGTCTTGGCCACACTAGGTATTTTGCCTTTACATATAAACCTTAGAATCCATTCCCAATTATGTGAGAAATAGATTGTGGGATTTTGATTGGGATATAATCTATGGATCAGTTGGAGAGATTGACATCTAAATAATATTGAGTCTTAAAAATTCAGAAAAATCTCTCCATCGATTTAGTCCTTTCATGAGTTTTTTCATCAGATTTTTCTAGTTTTCTATACCTAAATCTTGTACATATTTTGTTAGATTTATAGCTAAGTTTCTACTTTTGGGTGCTATTGTGAATGGTATCTTTCTTCCAATATCAAATTCCATCAGTCCATTGCTGATAGATAGGAAAGCAATTGACTTTTGGGTATTAACCTTGTATCCTGCTATGTAGTTATAATTGCTTATAGTTTCAGGAATTTTTTCTTTAGAATTAGCTAACTACATAATCATGTTTTCTGCAAATAAAAATAGTTTTATTTCTTCCTTCCTACCCATTTTTTGTACTAGTTATAACTTCTGGTAAAAGGTTTTGAAAGTGTAGTGAGAAAGGATATGCTTGTTTATCATCAATCTTAGGGAGAACACATCCAGTTTCTCATCCTTGTGTATTATGCTAGCTGTAGGTTTTATACAGATATTCTTTATCAAGTTGAGAAAGTTTATTCTGTTCCTAGTTTTCTGAGTGTTTTTTTTTCCACGATGACATGTCGATTTTGTTAAATGCTTTTTCTGTATCAATTCATCAATTATATGTTATTTCTTATCCTGTTGGTGTAGTGATTATGTTCAATGATTTTTGAATGTTCAACCAGCCTTGCATACCTGGAGTGAATCCCACTTGGTCATGGTATATAATTCTTTTTATATGTTGTTGGATTTTATTTGCTAATATTCTGTTAAGAATATTATAAGGACACTAATCCCATTCATGAGGGCTCTGCAATCATGACCTAATCACTTCCCAAATGCTCCATCTTTTAATACTGTAACCTCGAGGGTTAAGGCTTCAACATATTAATTGGGAGCGGGGGGACACATTCAGACCATAGAACTTTGTGGGGTTTTTTTTTTCAATGTTATTAATTATTGATCTAATTTCTTTAATCGAAATAGGCCTATTAGGATTACCTATTTTTCTTTGTGTGAGTTTTAGTAGTTGTGTCTTTCAAAGCATTGATCCACATCATCTATGCTATCAAATTGGGAAGCACGAGTTGCTCATAATATCCTTTTATAATCCTTTTAATGTCATAACATCAGTAGTGACGGCCCCTCTTTCATTCCGATATCAGTAATTTGTTTCTTTTTTCTTTTTTCTTGGTTATCCTGGCTAGAGTTACATCAATTTTATTGATCTTTGCAAAGAGCTGGCTTTTAGTTTCATTGATTTTTCTTTATTGTTTTCATTAAAAGTAATTTTTTTAAAAAGTAAAACATACACACGCACAACCTTTCAAATAAGCCATTGATTAACAGGGAAATTAAATACCAAACTAGAGACTCTTACAAAGACTAGACAATTAGTTCAGTAGATATTGAACCCTACAAGAGGAGGCAATGGTATTCAGTCAGTTAAGCCTAAAATCATTTGAATTAAGAAATAAGAATGAAAATAAGGCAGTCTATTGAACAAAGCAGAAAATGAATGACAACACTAACCTAAGAAAATAGGTTAGAACTCAGGTGGAACTTAGGAATTAGAGACATACAGCCTCATGAGAGAGTACCAGGTTTAAACATGTTAATCTTACTGGGAGGAAAAGTGAGGTGAATAGAAAGTTGTTTGACCAATAGTAACAATATAAATAGTGTAGCAGCTTATTCGAATTCATATATCTGATATTCTGAGTCTTCAACTACATTTCCACCAGGAAAGGAGTGGAATGAAATTTGATGCAGGCAGAAAAGTAGTCAGCATACGTGAACCTTTGTTTGGTAGGGTTGGCCATTGAGGGTAGGAGAGAGGAGAGAGAGGTAAAGAGTTAGTGTAAGCCTAATACATAGCATCTAAAGAGATTTTGTGAATCAGTGTTGCTGCAAGTTGGTATCAATTTCCAGTGGAGTCAAGAGGTTAACAGCTATACAAATATGTGTTATCAACAAGACCCCTCGGGAACACCCGGCCATGAGGAGTAGAATTGGATCCAACTTCTCTGAGGTATGAAAATGTATGAAAATGGCCCAGCAATAAATTTACATGCAATCAAGGGGCTGACAGGAAATGCACATAAGTGAAACTGGCACATGCGAGTGATCGGGTGCCATGGTACTTTGACAAAGTGATGAGTTACATTTCTTTGTGTGAGAACTACCAAGTAGTGTGAAGCTATTATTTGACACACACTTGAATTCAGCTCAGGCTCATTGGATACTAAGCTTTCAGGAGCTGTGCTAGTTCCAGACTTTGTCCATTGATGGACTAAAGCTGATGATATAACTTCTGCCCTGGTGAGAATTGGCTGGAAATTATTGGAACCGACCATGTAGAAAGAAAAAATTGATTCCAGTTGAAAGGGACTGAAGCTGATAGCGCTGACAGCCGACACCTGGTTCTCCATTGCCAAAACCGGTTCCAATCTGGCAGGTTGGCAGCCATGCGGATCAGCCTAAGGTTGGAACCTCAAACCAGAGGGAACAGCTGTGTTGTTGCCACGGCATTGTCAGAGAAGCCAGAGCTGGTCCCAATCAAAAAAGGCAGAAACAAGAGGGTACATACTAAGGCCAGAAAGAGAACAATAGCACTGGTTTCAGATCAAAAGATTTTTAAGCCCATATCCACGTGTTCAGGCAAGAGGTCAAGAACAGCCGACATTTTTAAGAATTTAAGAATAGGAGTCCAAGGTAAGATATAGTGAGAGAGTTCAGGGTAAAATGTGAATGATCCTAAATTGAAAAGGTTTTTTGTTTTCCATTAGATGCTGGCTACAGGATGCCCAAATTATCCTATTCAGCAAACACTTATTCAGTGATCAGTATGTGTGAGGCGCTGAACTAAGTTCGAGAGATATAACCGTAAATGAGAAAGTGTCCTTCCTTTATAACATCAAGTCTGTTAGGAGAAACAGCAAAGTCACAATCATGATATTGTGCAATATTGTAGAGAAAGTCTACCGTATGTGGGGGACCTGGATATGGCACCAACACTTTTCTCGGGTGGCCATGGAAAGCTGCTAGAGGAATTGACCTCCTAGACAAGAGTGAAATGACAAGTAGGAGTCAATTCAGAGGAATGCAGCTGGAAGAGCTCTTCACGGGAAAGAATAAAGCGGGTCTCAGGGAAGGTCAGGCACGCTCAAGGAAGTGCATGGCGTTCGATGTGATTACCGCTCAGTGTACATGTATGCGTGCGCATGATGTGTGCATACAGATGTGCCAATCTGTGTGATTTCAGCCTTGTGATTTTGGACTTCTTCGTTCTGAAACAGAGAACAAACCCATGCCATGCCAGCCTTTTCATCTATGCGGTGAGCTAATTAATCATGTTGTTTAAGCCACTAGGTGGTGGCAATTGGTCATGCAGCATTAGAAAATTAGCACAAAGAACCTCTGCCCCTTGAATCCTACCTCTGCCCTAGCTCCAGTTAGCTCCCAGAAAATTGCTTTGATTGACTCAGCTTGTGGCATATGCCTAAATCTGAGCCAGTCACTACAGCCAAGATAAAATGGGATTCTCTGATTGGCCCAGACATGCCATAAACCCACCCCTTGTCCAGTCCATCGAGTCGCAGCAGGTAGGACAACTTATAAATAGTAACTCCCATATGGAACAGTGTCAAAAATATCAGTGAGGCAAATGAGCAGGTGGGTAGATGCTGTTTACAGAAAATGGAAGAAATGAATGTGACAGCAGGGGAGAAAGACATTCGGTGTCACAATTGAGATGATCATCCTAGCCGAAGAGTGGAGAAAGGACTCGACGTGGATACTATTGGAGACGAGGGATCAATGTGAAGATTCTTGCAATAATCTCTCGGAGAGATGGTTGTCACCTGAATATGAGTAGTGGCAGTAGGACGTGATACACCACCTAGCCTAGGGGCCGCCATAAACTAGACACCAAATAATTTGTTGTATAAATAAATTAATGAATGGATGGATGAGAGAGCATGAAAGGATGAGTGAGCATGGATAGAAATGAGACTGGCTTCTAGAGGTATTTAAGAGATTTAACCAAAATTGGATCAAAGCACTGAGAAAATTTATTTTTCGAAAAGGTTTTTTTTAGCTGTACAAACTGTGTCTCTAGGGCCACAGAACCCGAGGCTTCTTCAACAGAGCAGGCGTGTCAGACCGCGCACATTAGAATGCTTAATGCCTTTATGCCTCACTGGGGCTCGATTGCATAACACCCAGGATGCCTTCAATCTGCCTTTGCAGACCTCTTGCTGTTATTTATGAATCACTGCGAGCTGACATAACTGCATTTCCTCCTTTGCCATATGTCTCCAGTCCCTTGTCATCATTGCTCATCACCAAGGTAACCCCCTCTTGTTTCCTTTCCATTAATTTGCATGACTAAGACGCCCTCCTAATCAAATGAGACCCCTTGTCCTCCGGTGCCTGCGGTAGCTGCCTTTGCTGAAAGCCCTCTCCTGGGCAGTGACCTTGTTTCAGTCTGATTAGTTTCTACTTCATTAATTCTGAAAACATCCTCAGATGGGCAAAGTCATTCCTCTCCTTGAACTCTCAGCAATATGGTCACACGGTCAGGTGGAGACCCTGTTAAGTAGCCAGACTCAGTGGGGGAGAACTGGACCACTGGAGGAGCAGGCGTCCATTACTCTGGGTAAATTACTAAGCTTCTGCTGCTCAAGGTCGCTAAAGTCTGGCTTGGGGCTGCCTTCTCTATACCTAGCCTGAGGCCGCAGCAGCTTAGCAGTATCAGTGACTCCTATTAGGTCCCACTCAACTGTAAGTACTGACGGCAGGAAGAGTATTCAACAAATACGTAAGGGGCATCCGTCCGTGCTCCTGGTCCCATGCCAAGGGCTGGGCTTATGATTTAGAAAAAGGCACAGTCCTAGCCCTTATGGAGCTTACAGCTGAGTGGGGAGATGAGCATTGGTCATACAATAAGACAAAGACAATAATCAGCTGTAGGACACATAGTAGCAAAGAAAGTCTTGCTGGAAAGAAATGGCATCTGACCTACTATGATCTGAAGGATAAGCTGTGGTCAAGCAGCTAAAAGGAGAGGTGAAAGATCTTTGTTGTGTCTTCTAAAGCTATTCTAAATAAACCTGTTCTCCCTTCCACATGAAAGTCCTCAGACAAGATAGACATTTTTTATATTTTCTCTTTAACAAAATAAGGAGAGCATGCTAGGTCCAGCCCCCACTCTGACCATCTACTTTTCTTTCCCTGAGTAATTCCTAATTTGTTTGCTGATATTCTGATTGGATTTGTATAGTGTCCATTTGGGAACGGAGTTAATGTAGAAAAGAAAGTGAATATTTCTTGATACTAATATGTCAGGTACCATATTAGGCACTTCATATATGCTCATCTATAATCTTCAGGTGAGTGGGTAGCTATCAACCAGCTGCCTTATTTTATAGATCAGGGGTCCCCGACTCCTGGACTGCAGACTAGTACTTGTCCGTGGCCTGTTAGGAACAGGGCCGCACAGCAGGAAGTGAGTGGCGGGCCAGTGAGTGAAGCTTCATCTGTATTTGCAGCCGCTCCCCAGCACTGGCATCACTGCCTCGGCTCCACCTCAGATCATCAGGCATTAGATTCTCGAAGGGGCACTGGTTCCAAAAAGGTCAGGGACCACTGTTACAGATGATTAAACTGAGGCTGCAGAATGGATCCAAGACCGCACAGCTGTAAGTGGTGGAGCCAGGTCTTCCGGCTCCTAAAACTTTGTTACTTCCTGTCCATCGCAAGGCATCCGTGCATTCGGCTCCCCTCGTG
>NW_006436294.1:1023119-1060171 GCF_000325575.1 Pteropus alecto
CTCCCCAGCAGGCATCACTGCCTCGGCTCCACCTCAGATCATCAGGCATTAGATTCTCGAAGGGGCACTGGTTCCAAAAAGGTCAGGGACCACTGTTACAGATGATTAAACTGAGGCTGCAGAATGGATCCAAGACCGCACAGCTGTAAGTGGTGGAGCCAGGTCTTCCGGCTCCTAAAACTTTGTTACTTCCTGTCCATCGCAAGGCATCCGTGCATTCGGCTACCATCGGTGTTGCTTAAGATGCCATTAGCTTTCCCGACAACCATGTCACTCTTTGGCTCCTTTTGATTTTGCTGACATAAACAATGTCAGGCCTTCCTATGTGTGTGCACACACACGTTTGTATGCATACGTACATACCAAGACACCGCTACCTTTTTTGCTGCAATTAACTATTTAGATTCTCATTCAGCGAGCCTTTTTATTTATCCCTATTAGAATTCATCTTGCTGAATTTTAAATATCCTTCCAGTCTGCTGAGAGAGTTTAAGTATTGATTCCTTTACCCAGCTTGTAGCTGTTTCTACCAGCTTTTGGGTAATATATTATGTGTGTTTTCTATGTTCTCGTTTTAAGTCCTGACTGTTTAAAATGAGCCAAAAAGATTATATCACATATTGAGAATCAGAAATCCTGTATTTTCTATTTTGAAACTCTCAACCACTTTTCCTGCCTCTCCGTCCTTTAAGACCCAAGTATGTAGCCCCATTAAACTACCTGAAGTCGCCCCAAATGCTCAGAGCCCTCTGACATCATTTCTTCTGGACATACATCCTAGTGCGTCCATGTTCTCTTCTTCCTTTGTACTCATTCTCAACAATTAAGACTGACGCCTTCCTAAAGCTCCCAACCTGCAAGCTGAATTAACTGTTGCTGTTATATGTTTCGTTGGCCCAGAGTTTATCTCTATCATGGCACTAGACTATATAGTAATCTGATTTTTTCCTGGAAAGGTGGCATTACCTTTCCTATCCATGAAACCTAGCCCAACACATCATATATTTTAAGAGCCTGGTGTATGTGGGTTGCATTAAAATGCCTTTAAGTGAATTAGGTTGGTTTGCACTGGGCTCCGCTGTGACTTCCGTATAACGATAAAGCGATAAAACAGAACTGACTGTCTCGCGACTGTCCTACACTTAACATTCATCAGCAAAACATGAAGGGCAGTGCTGTTCTTTTCTAACACGCTGTGTGCCAATTTCTGAAGAAGGTCGCCCTTCACACTTTGGAAACGTTCTTCTCAATCCGTGTTTAGTGCCTCAGAGGATAGTGACACGGAAACTAGCTGCTCAGGTCTGCCATTCTGCTGGCACGTGGTCAGCGCAGGAGGCGACCGGGCAATTTCCCAGTTTTGAAGAAGTACCGATGTGGCTTTTTACACTGCCAACCGGTGACCCTGACACTGACTGAGGCCCCATGAGCGACATCGGGAGAACAGAAAATATGAGTCTGGAAGATGACTTGGTCGCCAATTCCTGGACACTCCAAGCACTTTTACCAAGATCAGATTTAGATTCAGCAAAGATAGTTTGAGCATCTAAGATGTGCCAGATTCTTTTCCTACTCGGTCTTGCATATTCCTTATATCCTATTACAGTCCAAGATTATTAGGCCCATTTCAGGGACAAAATGTTTAAGTTTTCAGAAAGAAAGTCACTGCCAGTCCAATAACCTACAGAACACATAAAGGTTCCCTGGAGTCTTCATCTTGGGGACATGCAGGAGACCCAATGAGAACTTCATCCTCACCTTGGGGACATGCAGGAGACCCAATGAGAACCTTTCTTTGCCTTGCTCCCCAGAGCACGCAACTCTTTTCTGTCCATATCCATGACTTGGTAATAAGTTTCCTTCTTTCTGGAATGTCATCTGATCTATACCTGTACTTCAGATCCATCTTCAGCTGTAAGTTATTTGATCATATTTGCCAGTCATTTTATACACTTTATTTTAGTCTATCTATATAAATTCTTGCAAGGTAGTTGTCATTAGCCCCATTTTCTAGTTGAGGAACTGACACATAAAAAGATTAAATAACTTGTCAAAAAATTAGTTAATAAAGAGCAGAGGCAGGATTCCAACCCAGTCTGTGAAATCCAGAGACCCTGCTTTCAGTCACTAAGCTCGACTATTTTACGAGCTGAGCTACTGCTCATCCACGAAGGCTTCCTCAACCCTCTACCCGCTGGGAAAGGGTCCTTTATGAAAAGTGGAAGCTCTGGAGACAGACTGCCGAGATTCAGTCCCCAGCTTTGTCAGTTTCTAATTGCGTTATTTCCAGCAACTTACTTTTTTCCATTTCCCATATGTGTAAAATTGAAATGTTAACAGCATCTACTGAAAGAGATGGTTGTGAGTGCTAAGTGACTTAATTTGAGTGTAGCATTTAGATAACTGCTCAGTACACAGAACGCGTTTATAGGAGTTAATGATATTACTATGTCCACTAATGGTACAGCCACTCTCCACGTGCAGTCTACCTTCCCTGCAAAGGTACAGAGTAGGAATTCGGTAGGTGTTTACTGAACGATCGATAAAACGAAAGACCAGAGGATTCGTTTCTGTTCCTCGCCAAGACTTGCCTTGCTCTACGTCGGATCCCTAGATTATTTGCTGCAAAGCTGGGCAATGTTATCGAGCAACTTATGCTAACAAATAACTGATAATAATTGACTATTAAGCCATGCAATTTTCCTGCCACCTCATCTCCCCAGAGTATCTGAATTTCAGAAGAGGATTCCATTATCCATTCCTATAACCAACATTTATTGAGCACCTACTACGTGCTATCGACCGACGGAAGCACGAAAGAATTATACAAAGAGCGATGAGGTATGGAGTCTGTTCAAGGCGATGATGTTCTTGATGGAAGAGAAAGATCCACAGTCATAACCACAAGAAAAGGGATGAAAATGGAAAGAGGTAAAAATCAATATTTCTTAGATACATTTCACGTGCCAGGAATTTTGCACATCTTATCTCCTTTTGTGCTTAGAATAATTATACTTAGGTAGGTAATTATAAGTGAGGCTCCAGGACATTAAATTGCCAAGAGTAACAAAACTGGTAAGTGATGGGGCTAGGGCTGAGACCACGTCCATGCTAAAACTGGTAAGTATCATAAATGAGGTAGAACAAAACACCATAGGAACAACAGGTATAGAAAGTAACTCAAGATTTTTTGTTTTTGTTTTTTCCTCTACTGGCCTTATTTCCTTATCTACAAAGTGTAGGTTATATAGATGACCTTAGAAACTTCTACTTGAAATGAGACCTTAAAGATTATCAAATACAATGCTCTTCAAATGTCCCCCAAAGCCTTCCGAGAAGCATCCGGGCACTCATTAAGGTGGAAATCAATGTGCGAGATTTAATCAGGATCTCTCTGTGTGCTTTAGAGCATCCTGCAGTGCAGATGAAGAAACAGGGGAACAGAGGGATTAATTTACCCCACTGATTAGTAAGCAGTGGGGCTGGGATACAAACCAAACACTACAGCTCCAACACCTGCATACTTACACGTTATGCTGGACTGTCTCACACGGTGGAGTATGATCTGAGATGGATAAGCTGCCAGACACAGAGAAAAATGTCTGAAACAGAGAAAAATGGCTGAAATAAGAAAAAGATATAATAGGCCACACGGAAACAGTGTAGGACTAGGTCATCCATAGTCTTGACTGTATGTATTTGTGTGTATGTTTGGGTATGTAATGACATCAAGCCATTAATATATTTGCTTATATGCTGATTGCCTTATTAAATGGCAGGCGCTAGGCAAGCTGGAGCTATGTCTCATTTATGTTATTACCTCCCGGAACATTTGTCATTTATGTTATTACCTCCCGGAACATTTGTAATATGTGATCAACAAACGGTAAATGATCAACTATCCCATCTACTAACCATATGGATAAACTCTCTGAAGGAACAATAGGCACACACTTATTCATATATGTGTGTGTGTGTGTGTGAATATATGTATATTACTTGTTAACTTTAGTGTTTCCTCTACCTTTCATTCTAAAGAGCTCTCCCAGTAAATGGTCTATAATCAATTCTTGATATATTATTTCTTAAGTATTAAAATTTAATAATGATGTGGTACGAATGCAAAACAATTGAACAAGAGGTTACAGCATGTATTATAGGAAAGAAAAGAAAACAATGGCTAAGGAATTCCCAGCTTGGGCTGTGCAACCTTGGGAAAATTTCTTTGCTTCTCTGGGACTGTTTCCTAAGCTAATGAAATGAGAAGATTGTCTAAACATGATTTCCGGTCTAAGACCCTATCATTTAAAGAGTACAAGTTTATTGTTTAATCTTTTAAATTTCAGATGAAGAATAAAAGCCCAAGAACAAAGTATCCCTTTATCAGAAATATAAGCCATCATGTTATTAGTACACACACATCAAAAGACAGAACTGGTTACCATGAGAAACCATCTTCTCCTGCCACTGCTTAATGAAGACACAAGAGGGCTGGAGTGCCAGAGGCAGCTATTACAGGTTATTAACTTCTTTCCAGTAAAGGGCACACATTCTAATTTGCATTTCTGAATATGCATGAGCAGTTTTCAACTAAAAAAGAATTTTGCCAGTTGTGACAAGGCCCTCACCAAAACTGTGACATGAGTGTTAAGTGATGAGGAAGTACAGCTTCCTTTTTTCAACAGGACGGTTGAAGAGCCCTCGAAAGATCTGGCAAGTTTTCCTGTTGGCTCTGTGGGCGAGTGTCTCACTTTCTAACAATCATCTCAAACAAAATCAGTTTAGACGGGTTTCCCTTGGCACTGGGGCTCACTGTGACATGGCTAACAACTTTTGCTGTGTATGGCAGTAGAAGGAATACTAAATTAAGGGCTGAGGAACCAGGGTACACATCATGGATCTGTCATTAATCACCTGTCTCACTGAGCAAAGCACTAAACATTTTAGAACCTAAATTTCCAAATATGAAATAAGGACAATGATGCCAACTCAATGTTATTTGAGAAAAAGATGACATTATAACTATGATAGCACTTTGAAAGCACTTAAGTATCATTACATCCAATGGAGTTTTACTAATATACAAATATGAGCTTGAATTATTGCTGACCTCCAGAATAGACTAGAATGCAAATAATGTTATTATGGATTGCGCACATGCAAATAATGGTACAGAGAGTAAAACAATACCTACAATAGATAGATTATGCACATGCAAATAATGACTGAGGTTGGTACAGAGAGTAAAACAATACCTACAATAGATAGTCTGGAAGTGCCATGGCAGCACAAGAACCAGACCAGTAGGTAAGAATGCAGACCACTCTCAGTCACACAAATGCCACAGTATATCCCAAGGGTTCCTGCAAAGCCCAACTCATTAAGGTCACTGAACATTAAAACACAACACCACCATAGGCCACACATGGCATCCGATTCACTCAGAAAGATACAGAAAAGGAACCAGAGGTTGCCAGCAGTACAGCACCAGGTAGTTCTCATCTACAGGAGTCTTTGCAGAAGAGGGCTATCTCTTTGACCATCTAGCGTCCCACTTACCTCAGGGTGATGATTCAGATGCCAAAAAAACAAAATCCACACTTAACAGGTATGAGAGCTTTAGTTTAATATGTCATGTCCCATGAAAACTAATATCTCATAACTAATATCAGGCATAGCTTCCTGAATCACCACAGTTATGCACCCAGTTATAAGAGCCACCATACTCGGGGGATCCCCAAGCCATAGAATGTCAATTAGAGAGGCATGTTTCTCTAGGTGCATTTTATCATTCAGAAAAAAATTTTAACATAAAAAACATTGCCGACATAGTCGACATTCCTACTCTTATTAGGTGCAAGGAGAACATAACAGGACACCTAACTGGAGGTTAAATTCTCATGCAGTAGGGGAAAGTCTTTTGTAAAGTTTTGTTTTAAAAAAGGTTTTGTTAAAGCTCTGCCTGCAGTTACTTAGAACAACAGTGCTTGTCACCAACAATGCTTAGTTCAAGTCCACATCACTTCTTACATAGATGGCTTCCAAGCTTCACCATGCGTCTTATCCTTTCTTTCATGCCCCATCTGTCAAAAGAGTGATCAATTCCATACAACTCTGATTATGTCCTCTGGTTAAGTCTCTTCAAAAGCACTTTAAACTTCCTCATACGCAAGAAGCACTTTCAGAAAGGCAGAGTAAAGACATCCAAAATCCACTCCTCCATGATGAAAAAGTAATAGTGATCAAAAAAAAGGTCAAAATCAACTTTTGCAGGATCTTGGAAATTAGCCAAAGCCTTACAATAATCCAGTGAGCATTTATTCCAGGAAAATTGCTGAATTCTGGTAAGAGCTGTGAGATTTGTTGAATTTTGACTTGCCCTATTCCTTTCGCTCTTTCCCCAGCTCCATGGCAGCCTCGAAAACAGACTCGCAACCATGGGAGCTCTGAAAACTAACAAACTAATAGCCACTGGAAGAGACAAAGTTGGTTTAGAGCTCAAAAAAAATCTCTATCTCCAGAAAATTGTCACTCTTTGACCTCTCTGGGAAAGTCCCATTCACAGTGCTTGTCTTTATTTGATCGGACTCAATAATTCTTTAGAGATCACTAAGAGAAAAGGAATCTTCTCTCAGAGCTTTTGTTGAAAACAGTCGGAGGCAACTGTTTAATGTTGCAGCTGGCTGAGGTAAACGCAGTTGGGGCAAACACAAGGCTGGCCCCAAAACTTAAAGTAAAAATCTTGGAACAAAGGATCTCTGTTCATAGGATCTTTGATAAGTTCCAACAGACTCCTTGCCACACGCATGTGCAGGATCCTAATATCTCACCCCCAGCTGACTTTTAGGCTCTGTGCAAACAGGAAGTGTTGTCAACTGTCAGAGCTTAGAAAGGACGTGCTAATAAACACAGAACCCCCCTGGCCAAGGGAATACATATGGGTTTGAAGCATTTAAGTTATCACTTTCCAATCATTAGCTGCCCACAAAGCTAATCAAGTAACTTTTCGGGGCCTGCACACAACTAGGAAGACAAACTTTAAAGAATTAGTCTAGGAAATTTACAAAACAAAGAGCAACGGCAAAAACAGCAACTAAAAACAGCAATAATAATCACAAACCCTGGGTAAGAGAGAGAATTTGATGGTCAAAATTACCATGTTATATTACTTTAAATATCTAGTTTTCAACAGCAAAAAAATAAGAGCTATGCAAACAACAAAGCATGACTTATACTCAGGAAAATAAAAAGACAGTCCATTGACACTGTCCCTAAGGAAGCCAAGCGTTGACCTTATAGAGAAAAACTTTAAATCAACGATTATGTATGTTTTAAGAACTACAGAAAATCATGCCTACAGAATTAAAGGATTTCTGGTCAAGATAATGGAGTAGATAAATGCTGCGCTTACCTTTTCTCTTGACTACATTAAAATCGCAACTAAACCTCAGAACAACGGTCATTGAAAATCAGCTTAAATCTGGATGAACAGAAGTCCTACAACTAAGGACATACAAGGAAGCCACCTGGAGACGAGTAGAACGGGCAGCGACATGGAGTGGGCTGGTCCTACACCCAGGTGTAGCAGTTAAAACTCAAGAGAGATATCTTGTCTACAGAGGTTCCCCCGCCAAGGAGCAAGAGGTCCCAGCCCTACACCAGGCTCCCTAGCCTAGGGTTCCAATGCTGGCAGAAGTCCCCACAACTTCTGGCTGTGCAAACCAGCGAAGATTAGGGCTAAATGAAATGGAGGGTGATTGGAATTCCTGCGCCCAAGCACAGACTTACTCAGTGATAGATTCACTTGCTCTTAGCTCTAGTGCTGGGGCAGCTTCTCAAAGGGTACAAGGGACATATGGGGAGGAACTGGATTCAGGGCAAGAGCTGGAAAGGCAGCTTCCTCCCAGACAAAAATGCTAGCAAAGTCTGTTGCTCTTTTGTGAAGCCTTCCCCCTCCTGGCATGCAGATGCAGGTGGGCACCATATCTGCATCTCCAACAACCTGGCTAACTCTGGTCACCCTGCCCATGTGATTTCCTGAGACCCTGCCTCTCCCAACATGTGGGCCACCCAGCCACTTCCAGAGGCTTTTCCATACTAACAGCCTGTCTTGGCTTGTGCTGTGGAGTTTCCTAAAATCTCTCAAAAGTTCGCAAACCCCAAAGAAGTAGTATCTGGCCTCGGTGTGCCCTATATCTCTTGCTGAGCAGCCCCAAGCCCAGCACTAGCAATAGCTCAGTTCGTGGCTTGGCCTCTCAAGGCACATCCAAGCCCAGTGTGGGTGGTGGCCATCTGTGGTTGTTTGGTGGCTCATGCCAGGTTGCCCTGGGGAGGACGCAGGCTGAGGCTAAACTTGGCCTGTGGTGGGGCCCCTCCCAAGAGGCCCCGGAGCTAGCATGTTTGATGGCCAGCTTCAGACTGAGCCGAAGAACCACCTCAGGCTACATCCAAGGATAACACACCCAAAGGGCAAACTGGGCAGCGACCAGAGTTCTACTAAAGTGAATCCTGCTCCATATAGCCAGCTCCTCATCAGCCAGTCCTCATGACCAATCAGCCTGAGGGTCAATCCCTCCTACTGACATGAAAACAGCAACCAAGCCTCGACTACAACAGCGGGGCACACACGCCCATACAAGGGACACACCTAGAGCACCCAGCTCAGGTGACAAGGGACCCCTGAGTCACTGGACTATGTCACTGGACCCCACAGCATACCTACTACATAAGGCCATTCTACTAAGACCAGGAGACATAGCAGCTCTACCTAATACATAGAAATGAACACAGGGTGGAAGCCATAATGACAGACAAAGAAACACGTCTTAAATGAAAGAAGGGAGCAAAGTTCCAGAAAAAGAACTAAACAAAATGGAGACGTGCAATCTACAAGATGCAGAGTTCAAAACATTGGTTATAAGGATGCTCAATGAACTGACGGGAGGAGTAGATGAACTCAGTGAGAACTTTAACAAAGAAATAGAAAACATAAAAAAAAGAACCAGTCAGAAATGAACAATACAATAATGGAAATGAAGAATACATCAGAGGAAATCAACAATAGATTAGATAAAGCAGAGGATCAAGTCAGTGATTTAGGAGATAAGGTAGTAGAAAACACCTAGTCAGAATAGCAACGAGAGAAAAAATCCAAAAAATGAGGCTAGTTTAAGGGGCCTCTGGGACAACATCAAATGTACCGACATTCGCTTCACAGGGGTATGAGAAGAAGAGTGAGAGCAAGGAATTGAAAACCTACCTGAAGAAATAATGATGGAAAACTTCCTTTATCTGGTGAAGGAAATAGATGTACAACCCCAGGGAGCACAGAGTCCCAAACAAGATGAACCCAAACAGGCCCAAGCAAGACATATTATAACTAAAATGCTAAAGGTTAAATACGAAGAGAGAATCTTAAAAGATGCAAGAGAAAAGCAGTTAGTTACCTACAAGGGAGCTCCCATAAGACCGTCAGTCAATTTCTCAACAGAAACTTTGCAGGACAGAAGAGTTTGGCAGGAAATATTCTAAGTGATGAAAAATAAGGACCTATAACCAAGATTCCTCTACCCAGCAAAGCTGTCATTTAGAATTGAGCAACAGATAAAGAGTTTCCCAGAAAAGAAAAAGCTAAAGAAGTTCATCACCACCAAGAAATGTTAGAGGGACAGAGGTGGAGCGGGGGAAGAGGAGGAGGAGGAAGAGGAGGAGGAGGAGGGTCAAAAATATGAATAGTAAAATGGCAATAACTATGTATCTATCAACAATTACTTTAAATATAAATGGATTAAATGCTCTAATCAAAAGATAATATGGATAAATGGATAAGAAAACAAGAGTCTTACATATGCTACCTCTAAGAGATTCACTTCAGATCAAAAGATACACTGAAAGTAAAGAGATAAAAATGAAAACAAACAAAAAAAAGCTAGGGTAGCAATACTAATATCAGACAAAATAGACTTTAAAACAAAGGCTATAATAAGGACGAAGAAGGACCCAGTAATCCCACTTCTGGGTATTTATCCAAAGAAACCCAAAACACTACTTTGAAGGGATATATGAATTCATACGTTCATTGTAGCATTCATGCAATAGCCAAGATATGGAGGCAACCTGAGTGCCCATCAATGGATGAAGGGATAAAGAAGAGGTACATATATACAATGGAATATTACTCAGCCATAAAAAAGAATGAAATCTTGCATTTGCAACAACAGGGATGGACCTAGAAGGTATCATGCTGAGTAGAGTAAGTCAGACAGAGAAAGACAAATGCCATATGATTTCACTGACATGTGGAATCTAAAGAACAAAATAAATGAACAAACAGAACAGAAACAAGCTTATAGATACAGAGAACATTTTGATGGATGCTGGGTGGGAGGGGAGTTGAAAGAATGAGTGAAAAAAGGGAGGGGATTAAGTACGAATTGGTAGTTACAAAATAGTCATGGGGATGTAAAATATAGCATAAGGAATATAGTCAATAATACGTATGGCATCAGATGGGTACTTACTATGGTGATCACTCTGTAAGTTACAAAAAAAAATGTTTAATCACCATGGCGCACACCTGAAACTAACATAATATTGTCTGCCATCTGTATTTGAAAAATAAAAAATTATTTTTAAAAAAGAATTAAAAGAAAGTAGGAAAACAATGCCTTGCCAAATAGAGACTATCAATGGAAAGATAGAAATCCTAAAAAAGAATCAAATTGAAGTTGTAGAGTTGAAAAATACAATGCTGAAATAAAAAAAAAAAATTATTAGAAGAGCTCAACAGAATATATGAGCTGAATTCAAAGTTTGTCAGTTGAAAATAAAAGAAAAAAGATGTAGAAAAGCTAACACAACCTAAGAAACCTTGGGACACCGGCATATATACATATGCATAATGCATATGGGAGTCACAGAAGGAGGAAAGAGAGAAAGGGGGAAAAAGATTATTTAAAGAAATAATAGCTCAAAACTGCCCAAATTTGATGGGAAATGTTAATCTATACATCCATGAAACTCAAACCATAATCGGAGAATCTCAAGGAGATTCACATCTAAACACATCACACTCAAAATGTCAAAAGACAAAGATAGGGAGAATCTCGAAAGCATCAAGAGAGAGGCACTTTGTCACACACAAGGGATCTCCAGAAGATTAACAGTGGATTTCTTATCAGAAATTATGATGGCCAAAATGCAGTGGGTGACATATTCACGATGCTGAAAGAAAAAAGAGTATCAATGAAGAACTCAATCTCCAACAAAATTGTTTTTCAAAAAAATACAGGAAGACTTTCCCAAACAAACAAAAACTGAGAGAACTCCTCTCTAGAAGTTCTGTCCCTCAAGAAATACTAAAGTGACTCCTTCAGTCTGAAACGAAAAGACAGTAGAGGGTAACATGAATCACATGACGAAATAAACACTGGTAAAGGGAAGTGCACAAGTAATTATGAAAGACTTTAGTACAAATTTATTTTTATTTATAACTCTTTTTTCTTCTCTTATCTGGTTTAAAATTTTAACTAAATAAAGCAATAATTATAAACATGGTGATGGGCTTAACGCGTCTAAAGATGTCATTTGTATAGCACACAGAAGGGGCAGGAAGTGGAGCTATATTGGAGCAGACTTTTGTATACTGTTGAAATTAAGTTATTTTTCATCTGAACTAGGTTGTTTTAAATTAAGATAGTAATCATAATCCCCAGGGCAACCAATGAGAACACAGCTTAACAAATATAGTAAAAAGAAATAAATAACAAGGGAATTAAAATGGTGAAATGAAAAAAAGTCCATTCAGCCCAAAATAATGCAGTAATGAAGGAATAGAGAAACGGACATAAGGCATATAGAAACAAAAAGAAAATGACAGATGTAAGTCTTACCTTATCAGTAATTTATGATATCTAAATAAATTAAACACTCGAATCAAAAGGCAGAGCTTGGCCGAAGGAAAACAAATAAACAAACAAAATTATCTAGCTATATGCTATCCACGAAGGACACAAATAGATTAAAGACAGAAGATGGAGAAAGACATCATGAAACAGGAAGCGAAAGAGAGCTCAAGTAGCTGTAATGTCAGACAAAACATACTTTCAGGCACAAATTGTTGCCAGAGACAAAGAAGGTCATTTTGTAATGACAAAAATATCGATTTATCAGAAATTCATAAAAATTATAAATATATATTCACCTAACAACAGAACCCCAAAATTCATGAAGGAAACGAATCTTTAAAGGTCCCTATTTACTGTTCCTATTTCCTGTCTTCTCTCCTACCACTTTGCTCACCATCCTGTGCTCCATGCATAAAAACGACCTGAAATTTCTTTAAAGTTTCTGTTTTCCCTTCTAGCTTTCACACATGCTATTGCTTCTGCCCGATATACCTGAATCTCTCCACAAAGCATCTTTCAAGTCTTAGCTCAAATGTCTTAAGATAAGCGTCCCCTGACCCTCCCGGGAACACTAAAATATGTTCTCCTGTGTGTATTCATGTTCTTTACTGTTACTTCTATAATAAGTCTGACTTGTGATGATTCGATCATGCTTGTCCATTTCACTAAACTGAATCACTGGAAAGCAAAAACCAGGTTCTAATAGCCATTGTTAACCCGGGGGCCAGCACGGTATTGAGCACAGACTATATTCACAAGAATAAATGTTTTCTGGATACATGAATAACAGAGAACATAACAAAATACCACAGACTGAGAGGCTTAAACAACAGAAAGTTGTTTTCTCACAGTTCTGGGGGCTGAAAGTCCAAGGTCAGAGAACCAGCATAGTCAGATTCTAGTAAGATTTCTCTTCCTGGCTTGCAGACTGCTGCATTCTCATGTGTGCTCCCACGGCTCTCCTTGGGTGCATGCACATAAAAAGAGAGATAAAGAGAGATCTCCTCTTGCTATAAGGCCACCAATTCACTCTGATTAGGACTCGACCCTTATGACTTAATTTAACCTTAATGACTTCATAAGAGCCCTACCTCTAAAGACAGTCACCCTGGACATTAAGGCTTCGACATATGAAGTTGGGGTGGCGGGTACACGATTCAGTCCATAGCAATATTTAGTAGTATATTCCGTTATATTCATGTATAACAGTAATAAGTAGGCTAGAATATCATTAATTCATCCTGACCCCACTCTTTATTGTATTGTCTCATATTGGAGCTGGCATCTTTAACCTTGCTCTTTGATCTGTGTTCCCAAGGTCGGAAAAATGTGTTGACTTATCATTGGTAATCCACAAATCAGCATCTGTCTCCCTAATCCTCTTGATTTGCATAAGGAGCCACTTGTCTCAGCCTGACAGTAGTGGAAATAGAAATGTACCAATTAAATGATTGTTCTGCTTATCAAATCCTCACTGGAATATAGTGGGCAAGAAGTAATTTTCTCCTCTCCTGTTTTTCATGAATATACATATGATTGAGACATCGAATCTGAATATACATTAGTCAGATTCTATACCCAATGTGAGAGTGGATCTAATTTATCTTTTTAAGATCTTAGGGCCTGAGGAAAAATAAGGGAACAGAGAAAGATGACAGAGTCACCAAATATTTATACGATGCTTAAGAGTTTAGAAAGAACATACTTGCACTTTTCCTTGCAACTATCATAACTGCACAGATAAGACTCTGAAATGCTAATTTCCCCCCAGTTTAATTCAGCTCTTAAATCGCCAGTGGATTTAACTAACTCCATCCACAGAGTTAGTTAATGCTAGCTCTAGCGTCTGTGTTTCTCCCCTCTCATTAGCTACCTCGAAAAGTCAAAAGCTTAATTTTTATTTTACTCTGCACTTTACACATTATTTTGACATACATTCACTTAATCTATCTGCTCACCACAGTCTTGTGAGTTAGGCATAAGGATATCCAGAAGAGGGATTTTTCAGGAGATTTAATCAGGGAAGGCTTCAATTGATAGAGCTTAATAGCTAGTGCATTAGTCATTCCACAGGACGATTGTGTTTGTAATATGTATACACACTAGTGTGGGAGAGCCTTGAGGGCAGGGATGCTAGGTTCTATCTCCTTGTCCTCCACACTGGGCCATGGCAGGTGCTATGGCTACAGCACATTTTATTTATCATCAGTTGATGCAGACTTGAATTATATCTACTTTGGGCTATCACAATTAATATTGCTATGAATATTCATTTTACAGTTTTTAAAACACTCATGCCTGGCCCGTATACCTAAATATTCTAGTTCAATTGGTCTAGGATGGAAGCCAGGATTGATAGAGTTTTTAAAACTCCCCAAGGTGATTGCAGTGTGTGGCCAGGCCCGAGAACCACAGGTCTGGGGAAAATGGATTCCTTTGATCAGTGTTCGCTCTTTCTCAAAGCGCTCACTTCTCGGCCGCTGTGAATGGACATTTCAAGTGCACCTACAGCACAAACGGAAGTTGCCAGGAACCTCTGGAGAGGAGTTAACCAGCTGACCAAGGCTGAGGGGGAGGACATTCAGATAGAAAAATCATCTCACACATCACTAGAGCTCGTAAACAGACTCCCTACTGGGAAAGCACATACTAATAAACGTTGCACTCAGCCAACTGTCAAATACACAAACAGACTAATTTTTCACTTTATTTCTCTGGGGGTGTTTTTCCTGGGTAGCATGATTATGTGGCTGGAAATCCTAGCTCCCTCTGGTCAGTAATTGATAGGCTGATAAAGATTCTCGCAGTCCAGAGTCCACAATGGCTGGGCTTCTTGCTAATGGAGCATGCCAGTGCTTATTCACGCCTCACACCTGGTCCTGAGCCATCCAATCTTGAAGCAATTCACACTCCTACCACCTTTAAGGGAAAGGTGAGAGGAGCTTGCTGGACTAGGAGGAGGTCAAATGATTGTATGAGACTTCCATCCTGTAGCTTCTAGACTCCTGAGAGCTGAGGCAGAAGCAATGCTGGTCAGGCAAAGTCAAGGACCTGATGTCAGGGCAAGCCACTAAAACAAGTCTAGAGGTGGAGGCAGAAGCCCACTGGGAGACAGAGAATAGTTTTTAGTGAAACAGAAATTGTGGGGTGGGCTGCTCCTGTTTTCTTTCCCAGGGGTTTTTGCTTGCTTGCTTGTTTGTTCATTCGTTTGTCCGTTTTGTAACATACCCTGATTTTCCTATGGGGGAACAATTTCTCCCCATTGCACAGAATTTTAGCAGGATTGACTGTCAAGGATTTCCTTCCTTCCTCTGGCCAAAGGTGGACAGATGACCCCAAATCTAGCCATCCTAACATTCTCTCCTGGGAATCTGAATTTTACGCACAGCAAAATGGACAGAAAGTGGCTGGAATTGATTGACATTGCCCATTCAACTCTGCTTTATCATCAGGGCTGACCCGGGTCCTCTTTCAGAAGCCTGCATCCAGCTTCCCTTGTGATTCTGTGAGATACCCTATATTCTTACAACAAATTTATATCTGGTTATAATATAATTCTGTATTTCATGACATATTTTGCTTTTAATAGCCAGGGTCTGTCTCTATTGCTCGAAACAACCGAAAACCCTAAATAATTATATTAGCAGAATACGATCGACTATGCTGCAGCAACAGACAGTGAGCTTTAAGCCATAAAGCTCACTGGCTTAAAAGTTATTTCTCTTGTGCGAAGTCTCATTTGAGTGCAGGTGCTTCTCTGGGCAGCTGTTCAACAGCCCCGGCTACCCCCATTTTGTAACAAAGGAGATATTTCCGGCTGTCTATAGCTCCACTTGTCTTTCAACAACAACAAAAAGTAAATCTCCCTCAGTTTTGAGCGGCACGTAACACAACTATGAGCTTGCACTGGATCTTTAGATTGCATTGAGGAGCTGGGACATTAACAATACTGAATCTTCTAATCCATGAACCCAGAATGCCTTTCTATTTATTTGTCTTCTTTAATTTCTTTCAGCAACAATTTGTTGTTTTGGGGGGACAAGTCTTTTACCTCAGTTAAGTTTATTCCTAAGTGTTTTACTGTTTTTGATGCTACTGTACATAAAATTGTCTTCTTAATTTTCTTACTCGATGTCGGTATATAGAAATGCAACTGATTTTGTATGTTGATTTTGCATTTGCCACTTAGCTGAATTAGTTTATTAGCTCTAACGGTTCTTTTGGGAAAACTTTAGGATTTTCAACATATAAGATCACATCATCTGTGGAAAGGGATAAAATTACCTCTTCTTTTCCAACTTGGATTCCTTTTATTTCTTTTTCTTGCCTAATTGCTCTGTCTAGGACTTTCAGAACTATTTTACATAGAAGTGGTGAGAATGGTGATCCTGTATTTTCCTTATCTTAGAGGAAAAGTTTTCAGTTTTTCATTGTCGAGTCAAATGTTAGTTGTGGGCTTTTCACTGATGGTCTTTATTGTCTGTTTATTTCTGCGGAAATGTAAAATAACATGATAACGTGTACACACAATAATGAAGGTAGTTTTTGTTCACTGAGGGGGGGGAAAAAAGAGGACAATTTTGTCTTGAAGTTAGCAGATTGTTCCAGAATAAGAAAAAAGGAGGAAGTGGTGAGATCAATTGAGTTAGCCTAACCTCAGACACCGAAGAGAGACTGGGATTGGCCATTGCTACTGGAACCCTGGTCAGCTGTGCTGGCAGGTGAGGGACACCAGGGAACACGGTTATTTACAAAGTAATCCCATTAGCAACACTCAAAATCTCTGTCTTAACACATCAAGACACATTATTTTGCTCTGCTCACAACCCACTGAGGTAAGGGTACGTGGCTGGGAGGGAGCCTCTCCTTTACACTGTAGCTCAGAGGCTCAAGCTACAGTATCTTCTCGGGACTCAGCCCTGCAAGTGGCTGAAAGGATGTAAAGAATTGCCTGCATTCTATGACCAGACATGAAAGTGTCATATATCAGCCCTCCATCCCACTGATCTTAACTCAGCCCTCTCGCCACTTCCCTAACTGCCAGGAAGACTCAGAAATACAGTCTAGGTGTATGTACACAGAGAGAAGGAAACGCATTAGGTGCGCATCCAGCTAGCTCAGCCGCAAAGACCTTAGCGGACCGATACATTGAGACCCTGTTTCTTTTCCTGAGTTACTTCCATGATAATTCTTTGGACTGACAACCAAGCTTATTTCCCTGGTTTCAATGGCCAGCTCCCCAAAAGGCCCTATTAGAAGCTTATAATGGCAATTACGTGTATACACTTGTAGGTTTGTGTATGTACATGTTTCTCCCCATCTTCCAAGTACTTCAGATATTGTCACAGAGCCCTAAAAAGTCCACCACCAGAACATCAGTGAGATTTGTTCTGATAAGAAGATAGGTGAGTTCCTTGGCAGTATTTCTCAACCTTATTTTGTGCCACTGTCCACTTAAAAATGACAATATCTGTGGAGAAGTCTAAGTGAAGGTGACATACCCAAAGTCAACTGACTTCAGGTGTCCAGTTGCCCGAAGGCACTGCCCAGCTACCTCAGGGGGCTAGGCTGTCAATAATCCAGTCCCCTGTCACTCAGCTGCAGCACCTGTCTTAGAAAACTCACCTTGGTTCACTTAGTCACATCCAAAAAATAAATGAAATATTAAGCAAGGTCAGAAACCCAGAACCTCTCCCTTCTAACCCTTTACAAAGTCTAGCAAAGGATCATTGTATTTTCTGGAGAGAAGAAGACAGCATTCCAGGCAAAATTGGAAAACTATCTGTTAAATCTAAATCTGCATTCAAACTTCAATGAAGTATTGTGCTAAGGGGGTGGGGAGGTGGGAAGTACACAGAAACTATGCAGCTACTTAATAACTCATGAATATAAATCAGAGACTTGAAATTGCTCTTTAAACAAATATTTGGACACTCGTCGTTATCAATAATTAGATAGCTTATCCGACACAAAGGCAAATTGAAGGAAGCAGCTCGCGCCTAAGATCCATTTAGCGCTCAGTGGGCCTGTTTCCCCAAAGAACAAGCCCAGCAGAGTGGCTGCCTGAATGCCTGCACTGGAGTTCTCGTTTGACCCTGCTTGGCTAAAGACGGTTCCCTCCATGACCTTCCACAGTTTCTAAAGTTCTGTTTGTCAGTTCTGTTGGTGAAGTCAAGGATGCTCTTGTTTATCTGAGCTAAATAATCGTCAAAAATTGACTTCCATTGTGGGAGTTAGTTTTTCAAAGTAGGAGGCACAGCCTTAACCTTGATGGAGCTCTCTGCACCTCTTCCCTGATCCCTCCTCCTGAGATGAGGAATGTAATTCTGGGACAAGACCAAAAACACTTAGGGCCTTTAGAATGACAGACATGGATGGATGGAGTTGGTGGGAGGAGTTTGGGGGAGATCATAGTGACACAAAAACCCTTGTTTCTTCTTGGAGAAACTTGGAATTTCTTGGCCATTTCAAGTTATTTCCCTATCTTAGTTTTTCTCTCCCTGGCCTCCTTTTAGATCTCGCTCTCGCTCTGACTCCACTCAAGGATGCACTGTGGTCTCTGCTGGTACAGAACAGCAACATGATTGAGGCAGCCACATTCCCTGACTTCACAGAGGTGTAACCAAAAATGAAGACAGTTAACCGCAAGGGGATCGAGGAAAAGAAAAAGGAAGACGAAGAGAAGCAAATAAGCAAACACAAGAGTGCAAGAAAACATCGATTCCAGTAACACAACTTTTTCCCGGAGGAGTAGAGAGCTGACATCCCCAGAGAGTTGACCAAATTCAATTAAGTCGCTGTGGCCCTTCCCATCTCCATGCTTTGCACACGCTGGTAATAATTTGCACACCACCCCCAGCCCCAAAGCTCTCACTGATCCTTCAACCACCAGCACAGATCTTCCTCCCTCGTGAGCCCTCGCCTCTGCCCTCATTATCCCTGCCCCCGTGGGTTGTTTGTGTTGGTTGATGCCGACACTCGTTGCACACAGCTCCATCATATGAGACGTCACGGTATGGTCTGGTGATTGCGTATGTCTGCCCTACCAAATGGTGTTTCATGCAAACGGGGACTGGGTGCTGTTCCTTTCTGCATCCCAGCACGGCTCCATCATATGAGACGTCACGGTATATTCTGGTGATTGCTCATGCGTATGTCTGCCCTACCAAATGGTGTTTCCTGTAAACGGGGACTGGGTGCTGTTCCTTTCTGCATCCCAGGGTCTAATGTGGGACTTGGCTCATCGCTGGTGCTCCAGAAATTCGTATGGAACAGGCAATGATAGACGCTACCTGCAGGTCTCAATTAAGAGGCAGAGGAAAAGAGAAAGTTGGCACATCTGCCACAGCGCTTCACTTCTCCCTCTTCTCTTTTTTTGCTATTTTCAGGAAGACTTTATTTCTATCCCTGAGGGAGGCCAAGTAAGTAGCTGCTGCCTGCAGCCTCCACCTGGAGCCTCGCGCCAGCTCGTTCACTAAATTTAACTCACTTTTCCTCTCTCATCTTTTCCTTCCCTCGAAGTAAAAGCCAGACAACAGGACCCATAAAACGCATGCAGATACAACGGACTGAAAGCAGAGAAGGATGAAAGCCAGGTGCCTCTCTGGGAAAGCGACTTCTCGATTTTTCAAAGCTCACCCTATTTCCCCCACCTATAAATGGCCCAGTTCGCAATTCCCTCAGGTGAGAGCTCTAGACATCAGATGTAATGCATCTTCAAACTCAGTCACAACCTTTCCTCCTTCTCCCAAGTCAAAATGAAAGAACCTTCTTGAACCTGAGCTTTCACCTCTAGATATTAATAATTCAGTACATATGTATTGAGTGATTACTGTGTACAAGGTAGAATGACCTGGGCTGCCAGAGAAGCCAGAATAAGTAACATTTATAGAATCAGAGACTATCGTGTTGCAAAGGGACTTTGGAAAACAGCAATCCTGTTGTTCCAGAGGGTAAACTGAGGACGAAAAGAAAGACCTGGGCTGTGTTTTTTGCTGTGAAGTTTATAGCAAAATATAAATACGAGGAAAATTAAACAATGACATAATAAAGTCCACAGGCCTTTTAGACTGAGAAGCTAGAGACTAATCTGAAGAGGGGATGTGGACTTCAGAGGAGCATGCATCAACATCTCTTTCTTCATCATCATCCACATCATCTTCATCACCATCACCTTCACCTTCACTAGCATCTATTGAAAGCTGCTATGCGCCAGACACTCTACCAAGTGCCTTGCAGGTCGTACAGAATTTAATCTTTTCCCTAAACTTAAGAAGAAGATGTGTTAGTCTCAGAGATGAGAAATCTGAGGTCTAAAAGGTCAAGTTTTAATTAATCCAGGAGTCACAGTTCGTGGGTTTACTTTCTGGTCCTGCACCCTACAATGGTGCATCCCTTCTCCACCTCTCCAACTATTTACTGATCTGTTCAACAGGGAGATGAGAGTACAAGTCCATCGAGTTGCCATGACGAGCGAGTTAGTGCATGAAAAGCGTGAGCCACCAAGCCTGGCCCACTGACAATGCTGGCCGGAAGTCAGCTATGAGCATTCTTGTAGCTGTTGTAGGTTGTTTTTGTTAATGAGTCGGCTTTGAGCTGTGCCTTTAGGACATAACCAAATGTAATCTGGAAGACCATAAAGACTGCATATCAGAGAAGGTTGATACAATTAATAATAATGTTATAATAACAACAAACACTTACACGGAGTCCAGTACATGTCCAGCAATATGTGTTTAGGGGACAGTGATTAGAAGCCGGGTGTCTGGAACAAGAAGAACATCGTGCAGGAGATCTGAGCAAAAGGATGGAACCTCATGATGAAGAGGTTCACTGTTACCGAGCAGAGGATCCAGAACTGAAGGCTGTGATGGGTGTGGCTCAGGGGAGGTACCCCCTCCTCACCCATGGGAAGGTGAGAGCTGAGCCCAGGGGCTAACCCAGGATGGCGATGGGAGCATCTTTACATAGAGAGGAGTGAGAAGGAAAGTCCCTCAGCATCACGTCCTAGGAGGGGCAGGGCGAGCCAGAGTGGCATGTGCAAAAGGGTCCTCAGAGTTGTGAGTGCATGGGGACAGGGTCAGAGCTCGGGAGTGCTGAGCTGGATGTCAGTAGAGAAGGCAGATGGGGAAGTCACAAGTTGACAAGGGCAGTGTCAGGATGGACTCTGCATGTTTGCTGGGACGGAAGATTGTCCAAAGTCCTTAGCACGCATTCATATGGATCATCTAGCCCATTTAAAGAGTTAAAGTAAGACAGAAAAAGAATGACAAAGGCTATGGTGTCGACATTCATTCATTCTTTATTTTATTCATTTATTGCCTTGACACTTCATGAGTACCTAGTAGATGGTAGACCCCATGCTAGATATTGAAAATGGGAAGCTAGAATAACGTAACTATCAACAAGAGGTCAGGTACTGCATCAGACCCTTTAAACCAGTTATTTATTTCTAATCCTTAAAACAACCCTACTATCTGGATTTTATTATTACCATTTGATGGGAGGAGGGGAAAGGGCTAGGGCTCACGGTAGTAAAGTAACTTTCCCAAGATGATGCAGCTAATTAGGAATAGTTCAACCAGGATTGAACTCAGCCGGTCAATTCAAACATCAGAAGAAAAATAAGAGAGAGATAAAAACAAAGAATACCCCCGGTTTCTAGTCTCAAAATCTCTCAGCATCTCATTTCCTAAAGTGGCTGGGTTAAATTTAGCAGCCCACAATTGCTTCCCAAGTCAGTGTGCATGGCTGACTGCAAGATGTGAGGATGTTGCTCTTTGATTAGAGGCATAAAAACAGGCCGCTGAGCCACCCTGGCTCAGCGCAATGGGGGCTCGACCGGGGCTGAGTCAGCCAGGAAGCCCTTGGGAAGGTCAAGCACAAACATCCCAGAATAGCTGCCACTGGGCACGAGGCTTCAGTAGCTGCCCCTGGTGCGCCAGCCTGTGAACTGGAGGTGGCAGTGAGCTTGACAAGATGGGTCTGAGCCAAAAATAATCCCTGTCTGCTCCAGAAGGCTCTTAGGGGAGGGAAAGAAAACTTCAGGTAGAAACAACTGGGTGCCTGGTTGACTGATGAATTAATCCACTACAGATTAGAAGTAGCTCCATCCCGTGTGTCACCCGTGACCAAGGTACTGGGCATGTTGGACCTGGGACCATGATGGGCATCTCAAAAGACCTTTGAATTTTTTTCTTAAATCTGCCAACTTAAGGTCATAGGCAAAAGAGAAGATGAAATTGATTAGATTCAAGAAAACTAGAAGGCTGACTAATCATGGAAAACAAGGAAGGCCTCGACTCGTCAGGATGGAGTCTGTTTGCTGGGATGGAAGATTGCCCAGTGTCCAAAAACAAAACAGTCAGGTGTTCAAACACCAAATACTTAATTAGGACCTAAGAAGTGGTAAGTAATGAACTTGGCACTGGAGAGACAATGATAATCTATGCATCGTTGAGTACTGAATTTCCCCAAAGTCTAAGTTCCTTAGCCAAATATTCAAGAGTTCTCCCTTTGGGAGGATGTATAATTTACTAATTAGGTCTCCTTGGGTCAAAAGTAAGAGAAACACAACTTGAATTAAATTAATGGAAACAAACAGAAAAATTTTTGGCTCATGTAACAAGCCTGGAGAGTTAGGATGTCGTCAGGCACGGCTAGACCCAGGGGCCAAAGCGATGTCACCAAATTCTCTCACTGGCTGCATTTTTCTATTTTGCCTTCTTCTATTTTTGTTCCATTCTCAGGAATATTTTCTTTGGGAGCTCTCAGCGACTCAGGCCTTCATACTCATAGTTAGGTAATGGAGTAAATAATTATGTAAATTAAAAGTGTTTGTAGTTATTACAAAAAAATCGAGAAAATATTCTTCCAGTATTTAAAAACTACTATCTGATTCATTAAAGAAATACATCTCATCATTAATTTAGTCGCTTTGCTTTCATCTTACTCATTAACATAAATGAAAATATATGCTATTCATGTGACTGCACGCAATCATAAACGGCAACACAAGTTGGCTATACATTCAAGAGTTTGGCAAAAATCAACTGAAAACATTCGCTGAGAATCAACTGGCTACCTAGAATTTACAGTAAAGAGCATCGTATATTTTATTATTATTCATAGAATATGTATTATGCATCTTTTATGTCTATAAGAATTATAATGAACTTATAAATGTTTACGTATGCATCCTTTTCTCAAGAGCTAGTTGCTGAACACTTATTAGCACACCCCTGCCGCTGACATGCAACTCCCACTACACATCGTGCCGATTCCAGTTCTCCCCATGAGACAAAAATTCTAGGCCCCGGTGTCAGGCCTGGGTCACTGTATGAGCTTCCCTTTTCCATTGGTGACTCCCTCCCAGGCAGAACTCGGGGGCGATTGTCTGCAGCCACCATTCGTGGCTTTCTCTCCAGAGGCTACTCAGCTCTGGTGCAAATCTGCCACCTCGTCCTCAGATGCTGAGAGCTCTTCAGACCAAAGGCGACTGAGATGGGTAGCTTAACAAAGCCATCAAGAGAGCCCATGTGACTTCACATCTGTATTTCGTTAGCATAACCAAGAGAGGCCCCTCCGGTGACTCTTCCCAGAGCACAGAAAAATCATTCCACGGTAAGTCACTGCTTCTGCCAACAGGAGTGGGAGACAAACTTCAAATGTCAAACTCTGAAATGTTTAAAAAATAGGAATTAATATGATTTAAGTCCTGCCTCACCAATCGCTTTGATGCATGTGCAAAACGTACAATACCAGAAGCTGTGGCTGTTGTCTTGGCACATACAAAGTCCTCTAGAACAAAGGAAAGAACTTTCTCGAACCTGCCTGCAGATGTTCAAACTATGTCCTATGACTTCAACGGGGAGTCAAGACCCCCATAGAGGGCATGTTTCCACTAAGCTGCAGAAATGCTGGGGGCAAGGTGTGGGGAAATAGGGAAACAAAGCGGGGAAGGGGGTTGGTGACATGTCCTCGTTGAGGGAGGACATGGCTGGCCTCTGCAAACGCTGTTCCGCTTTCTCCACTCTCCATCATCTGCTCTTCCCCTGGCTAGCTCACGACTATTCACGAGATCTCACCTTAGGCGACCCCTCTCTCAGGGGGCCTCTCGTGATTTTAAACCTCCCAGGTCTGGTTAGTCGTCCTCCCGTTAGCAGCGTTAGCATCCTGCATGCCCTCCTCTTACACTGGAATGTAGGTACCTATTTAACTTCCTGTCTCTCCCCTGGACTGCAAGCCCCTCCGGGTCAGGCAACGTGTCCTGCTCACTCTTATCCCTAGTACACACCACGTGCCTGGAATTCCATGAATAGAGGCTGGATGAACCTGAGCCCAGAACCTCCTGTTGCCAAAGCTGATACGTCACAGAATACGCTGCTGCTCTATGCCAGGGTCCAACATCAGGGCTGTGGATGCCCTCTGGTTTCTCTTGCAAGTGCCCTCACCTTTCGGACCCTATTCTTTGCTTGCTCCCCACACCCACTCTCACGGGTTTCTTTGGCTCTTATGAATGACTAATCTAGATCCTCGTCTTCCTCTCTGGCTTTGTCACAGAGGCCAAGTTTAATGGGCGTGAGGGGTGAAGGGAGTCCATGTACTCTGCTTCGAGAGACACGATTGGGTCCAGGTTCCTGTGCTCTGGTCAGGAAAGCATCCTGGTGTCCTGGGAAGGACACTGGACCTAAAGTTCCAAAACTTCATCTCAGTTCATTTCCTAGGTGGGAAGCCATGAGCAAGTCATTTTACATCTTTGAGCGCCCATTTCTTCAACAATACAGTAGACATAACGATCCCTATTTAATTCGCGGGCTTCTTGATTTGCTCAAATGAATACTGCATGTGCGGTGCTTTACAAACAGTAGAGAGGTTGGTGTGCGCACGCAGCTGAAACCCGCAGTGCGAAGAACACCGTAGATGAGGACACTGCGAATATTCGGTGGTCGGCCAAGAACACCGCATCTTCAGCAAACCTTTCACAACTCCTCAGTTTTACAAAGAATTTCCGGTATGACTCATTCTTCAGACCCAACCAGCTTATCCCACATGAATCCATCATACTGGAAATAGCTTTCCGAAGCCAGACCTTAAATCACCATGCTAGATTTGGTGCCTAGCCCAAAGCAATATTAATATGAAGTAATCCAATTAAATAAAGCTAAAGTGCCACCTCTTTCCTGACATTTTCTCTGATTCAAACTGTCCCCCAAACCAACACAGTAACAAAACTCTGGAAGCCTTCTCATTATCCTCTGAATCTGCCCCCGACCCTCATACCCCTAGGATTCCAGGTCTCTGTGAGGGGACTAGTATCACGGAGACATAAAAACAAACCGGTCAGAATAGAACAAGTTGAAATAAAAATAAGTTATTGTCTTCCACTTAGTATAACTTGCACAGATAGGTATAACTTAGCATAACTTACCAGATCGGAAAGCAGCCCCTCACATGACAGTCAGAATATCAGAAATTAAGTCATAAGTACATGTTGGGAGCAAAAGGATCCAATGCCACAGATACCGCCAAGGTATTTGATAAGACAGACCTCACTGATCCCATGTACCAGGCACAAGGTGTAGAGTCAGATCTACCACTTACGTGGCTTCGGGCAAGTCACTTAACCTCACTGAATCTCAGTTTCTTCATCTGTAAAAGGGGAAGTAATTACAGTTTTTAGCTCAGCTAGTGGTGTGAGTATTAAATGAGATAATCGTTGCTGAGCGCCAGACACTGAGGACATGACCCATAAATACTAACTACTATTATTTGTATTATTATATTTAAGGAAGCTAGGTCAAATTCTCGTGCTACTCAATGCCACAGCATGGGCAGCTACGGCGACCTCTCTAGGTGATCTTTCCAACATCGCAGGCTGGGTGTTGCCACTCTGTCCTGAGATAGAAGATGTCTCTGTCCCTGTGTGCTCGTTTCGCATTTGTGGACACTCAGTTTTCTGCCCCATGCTCCTGAACGGTCATATACATTTTTCCACAATTGCACTTATTACCTTGAATCGTAATCAATTGTCTTCCCACTGAGATTGTGAATACCTCAGGGGCAAGGGCTCAGTCTCATCTATCTTTGTATTTCCAGAGTGTCACAAAATGTCTAGTACACCACGGATGTTTAATATTTGGTAATCCAATTTTAAAAATACATACATTGATTAATCCTACCTTGCTCAAAACACTCACTAGGTAACATGAGGGGGTGGAAGTAACACAATAAATTTCCACAGTGTTCTAAGCATCACGCTATGCAATTATGGATTATATGTTCTTTACTTTATCAGTAAAGAATGCATGTATAACCAAACTAAGTGTGACTTCTACAAATCGGGTTTATCTTTCTTCCATTTCATAGGTGAGAAATTTCTAGTTTTACTTCTACTCTTTATCGGTACAGTTTGAACCCTATAGTGAGCTGTCTTTCTGCTTTGCCGTCCTTAGCTTTGTTCTCATACTCGCAAGATGGCTACCACAGCTCCAGACAACACTTCCACAGAAAGATGCACCAGACCTCTTTGCCAGCTTTTCTCTGGAAATCAAAAGCTACTCCAGAGACCCATGGAAGAACTCCTCCCAGCTCCCACTTGCCAATCCTACCATGTGGGAGGCTGTGGACATGTAGCAGTTAGCTGAGCACTTGCCGCTCTGAACAAATAAGCGAGTTTCTTACGCAGAAAAAAGAATCGATATTAGGAAGGCACTTAGGAGTCTCTGCCACACTCCATGAAAACCTAATGGAGGGAGTGTTAATACCTCCATTTCACAAATGCAGAGCCTGAAATTGAAGAGCAAAACAATCCAGGCAAGTTCAAGTCGCTGGTCCGTGGAAAGCTGATATTCTGCCGACTTATTGTCCATGCTCTTTGCCATAAGCCACATTGAAAGTGAACAAGAAAAAATATATCTAAAGTCATGTTTATACATGTTTAGAACAAGCAAGGTTTCAGCTTACAATTTCCTTATTTTCTAGGAAGAGTTTATTTGCCGAAGGAGGCAAACTCCTGACTTTCCTGCCACAGGCATCAAATCCCAACCAAATTAGCTGCTGCCCTGTTTTCTACATGCTTTATAAACCCATCTTATGTAATCTTTTCCAAAATGTCAATCCAGCCTGCCTCACTACAAAAATGTGCTCAGCCTAAGTTTCGAGAGTCGAAATGAATCACAATGAGGTTTAAAAATTGTGCCGGGCAAAGAAACTATCCAGATTGATAAAAATAAAAGCTTAATCCTGCTCATTTGAAGAAAATCTTGGATGGGTCCATTCGGCTGGAACCTTCTAACAGCTTAGAGCAATAAAATGCCTTTGTGTCCTTCCTAATCCATTTTTAATTTTTGAATAAAATTAATAATATAAATTCCTTAGAGTCAAAAGCTGCCTCCATTCCTAAGGATATTCCACTTTTTATCATATATATTCCCATCTGTCTTTGCCAAAGCCTAGTGCGATTTTTAAAGATAAGAATAATTGTGTCTCTTCTGCAGATAAAGGCGTTAAGACTCAGAAGGGGTACAGTTACGTGGGAAATGACAGGCACCTGCCAAGACTAAAGCGGCTTTCTCGCTTGTACATTAGTCCCCTTCCCAACCAAAGAGGAACCTCTATTTCTTTACTCCGGAGCTTCTGCTTCTTAGTAACTTACCTGTTGCTTTGGCTGCAGGTAAAATGGATAGCGGAGTTTTATACTGTCACAGACTTGCGCCTGGCCAAGACCCCCAGGTAGAAGTCTGTCCATGAAATCTACGGCCATGTTTCCTTCCATTCAACTCTCCCTGACCTGAAACAAACATTTTCTGGCCCTGATCTCATCAAAGTTTCACCCTCTGTAAGAGTCTCATATCTTGTAAGGCATGTCGAGAGGAGTAAAAATGCCCTCTACCAGTACTTTCTTAAACAGGCAGAAGTGTTGGGAGAAGTTTCTAGCTCGTTCAGTAAAGTAGGAACAAGGGAGAGGAGAGCTCTGCCCACCTTCCCCACTGGTCTTGCAGTGACGATAAGTCTGCATCCCGTAGCGTAGCCCAAGGGCAAGTGCTTTGCGAAAGGGCAAGACTTTGGGGAAAGTCCAAGTCCCACTCTTGATACTTACTAGCTGTGGGACCCTGAGCTAAGCTGCTTAGACTCTCTGAGTGCCAGCGACTACACCTGTGAAGGGCCAGGTAATAAGACAAGACTTAGAAGCATTGCACAGATTGCCTGAGATCATGGGTGAACAGGCTAGTGGGTATTTAATGCAGTTACGAGTATTCCATTAAAAAGTGAGACGCAGCCATCATCATCTGCTAAATTGGGTCCTCAGAGGCTGAGAGAGGGCCAAGCTCTAGGTGGAGGATGGTCTGCCCTTTGGGCTTCAGCATCTCCAAGTAGGATGAGCTGAAATAGGTCCTGGTTAGGATAAATAACCCTGGGCGAGACGGGAGACTCGGCCGTGAAGGAAAACAGTGCTGGGAACAGAGTGAACGTAGCCCTGTACGAAGAGGTGGTCCGGTCCAGCTCCAAAGAAAAGGCTGGAAATTCAACCTGTGCAGAAACTCCTTCCATCCTTCTCTCCACTTTCTCCTCCAACCCCGCCCCCCATGCCACCCTCCTCTTGCCTTTCCTAACGGACTCAACTCTCTCTCACTAAAACTAACCCCATCCAGGTCTGTTAGCTAGAGCAGAACTGGCTCCTAGGGAAATACGAAGGACTAAAAGCACTAAAAACGGTCTCGATATCACTAAGAACCCAGGCAATGAACATTCAAACAGCAATAAGATGCCTCGAGAGGGCTCAAACTTTTAATGTCGAACAGAGAGTTTTGGGTATATCTCAAAACATACATAATTCAAAATGCAGGTTTTCTTTAAATACTGAAATAAGGTGGTGTGTCAACAAATATACCTATTATTTCTTTACCTAAAGTAGCAGCGTGTACCAGAGTAACAGAAAGGCAAGCAAGGATCAGACGCCTAGTGTGCGAGATCAAATTCTGAGAGGTGAGGGCACTCGCTTGAGTTCTCCCCCCGTTAGTGAATCTCCGAGGACACGGGGCTCCTCTTCCATCTGATGTCCCAGTGATTGCAATGTATGGGCTTGTCCTCCTCCTCCCCCACTTCAACGCAGAGTCAAACGGCTCCAAATGAAAGTGTAATGTGGATCAAAATTTTAGAGACATATTAAGACATCTAAAATTGCATGGAGATCAAAGTATATGGAGTCATATATTTTCTGGCTCCCCCCCAGGAACGCCATCAAGATAATCAAAAAGCCACTTCCCACCTCCCACACTAATTCCCCCATAATCAGAACACAGTAACATATTGGCCTTTGCCAACCCGGGGTTTGTGACATTATGAGCAGAAATGGGAGCGCTGTCAGCCACTGGGCTTTCAGAGAAAGAGGCTTGTATCATTCTGGCGTGACAGGCTGGGGATCCCTAAGCTTAAAGCTAACTGGCAAATGGCCAAAGGCCAAAACCCCTTTCATCCGCCTTCTAGGACCAGGTAGCATAATCTCACTCAGCCTGCTAGGAAAACATTTCCTGTTTCTGCCAACCAAAAACTCCTCTCCCCTCCTGCAGATGTCCACAGCACCTATGCTGATGCCATCTACCCAAAGGCTTTTTAAACAGCAGGAGACGTTTCAAAATAATGAAAAGGAAATATGCCCTGAAATCAGAAAACTTAGGCGTGAGGTCCTGGCCAGTTGTTCACTCACATAAACTGAGCGGTCTTACCATCTCGGAAATCCAGACAGTAGGTGTGATGAAGATGTCGATGCCTGCGAGTGTTTACACTCACCAGTTCATCCCTGGTGATATCAGGGGACAACCACAGCCACAGTTAACAAGTCGTTTGATGACCATTTGAGGACACGATTCATGGCTATCATCTGAAAGCTTTTTATGATGCCACCTGGTACGTGAGTAGTAAAATTGAATCAAGAAGATCAAAGAAGCACCAGGAAATCAAGCCCCACAACAGATGTGTTTATAGCCACAGCAGGGGTGGATGTAGCAAGAGCAGCAATCGGCCACAGACACAGAATGCATAGATTTTTTGGACTGTTCCAAGAATCTGAGAGGTACTCTCTTTTAAAATGGCGAGAGCAGAAATGGATTGACTATAAAGCCAATGAAGTTTAAGTGTTAGGACCCCTCACTTGAAAGGCTTATTTGAAAGCCCTGGACCTAATTTTGTTCTTGTAATTGAGTTTCTTTTTCCTTAAAGAGTGTGAGGGTTCATTTTATGTGTCAACTCGGCTAAACTAAGGGACGCCCAGAAGCTGGTAAAACATTATTCCTGGGTGTATCTGTGAAGGTGTTTTGAGAAAAGATTAGCATTCGAATCTGCAGACTGAGCGAAGGCCGCCCTTATCAACGTGGGAAGGGTATCACCCAACCCTCTGAGCACCTGAGTAGAACGAAAAGGTGGAGCGAAGGTGAATTCTCTCTCTTTGCTTGAGCTGGGATGTCCACATTCTCCTGCCCTCAGACACACATTGGTGTTTCTGGTTCTCAGACCTTCAGTATCAGACTGAATAACACCACCAGCTCATAGACGGCAGACTGTGGGACTTCTCGGCCTTCCTATTATGGAAGCTAATTCCTATAATAAATAAATAAATGTGTGTGCATGTGTGCATGTGCTTGCACACCAGTAGAAACCAATAAGATTCCTACTGGTTCTGTTCCTCTGGAGAACCTTGGCCGATAAAGAATGACTCCAATAGTGTATAAGCTTCAACACCCGCAAAACCTGGGTCCACCCCTGGAAGTGGAAAAAGATCTTGGAAAAATGACAGCTCGGAAGATATCTACAAGCTCACATCAATGACATGGAATAATCTAGAAGAAGATAATTTGTGAAATATAGAGGAGGTTTGGATCAAGCTGCCTTGAATCTTTAAAAATGTTATACTTTCATCATCATAAAACTACAATGAATTTTTTTTTTAACAATTGTTGCATTTCACTGTTGTCTTCTACCTTTTGGCGTATTTAAGGATATGTTCTCTCATTTTGGTAACCTAAATGATGTTTGCCTCATACTGGGAAAAAAACACAGGATGTGTCAAATATATAAAAAAATTTTAGGCACATCTTCAGCTTCCCTCACCTGCCTCTTTCCACAAGAAAGACTTCTCTATCCCAAACAGATCTCCATTGCCAATAACAAGTGGAAGCCACACAGGATGTGTCAAATATATCAGGTATAAATTTTAGGCACATCTTCAGCTTCCCTCATCTGCCTCTTTCCACAAGAAAGACTTCTGCATCCCAAGCAATACCATCACCTTTGCTGAGATCTCCATTGCCAATAACAAGTGGAAGCCATTCTCTGAGATAAATTACCTACACATCAGGAGAATTGCAGTAACTCCCTAATATGTATCTGCAAGATCCTGGGGCATACAGGGAGCATTTGTGACTGTCGTGCCCATTTGGTGGGGGAATTATAACAGAATAGAAAAAAGATTGCCTTGGGAGCCCTCACCCACTTCTCAAAATGTTTAATGTTTCAGAAGGGTGCTGGAAATTATTCCTAATTTGATGGCACAGCATCTGAAAGCCTGGACTTGATGATGGCATCTGTAAATGATATGAAGAAACCAGAACATCCTTAAAAGAGTATTGAAGACAAGCTGAGAAGGCCCAGGAAGGCAGAAACACTAGAATAAAATTATTGTACAAAGCCTGCAAGCCCACGTCTGAGTCTGTTCCCTAAGAGAACCAAGAGTGCACTAACTCCTTAAAGAGATACAAAGTGCACCGGTGGGACACTTGGTAGTGCTGTCTTCTGGAGGTCACAGTTACCCATGGTGGCCGCTGCCATGGCACTGAGTTCTCTAACATCAGTGGGGATGACGGGAGCCCAGAACGAGGAGGCCAAGTGGCAGCACTTAATGCTTGGAGGCAAAGTAGCATAATTATCATAATGTACAGAAAGCCTGGAGTGGCCTTCAGGATGCCTTGACCTGTTAGAATCATGGTGTTCCCACAAGGCAGAAGATGGAGTGCTGACTGACGTGTTATCAACTAATATACACAAGCAGAAAAATCAAGCGATGGTGAACCCACGGCTAACAATGGCTCCTGAAATGAAAAGCTGTGACCCCCTCGACCAGTTTCCAGATGTGAAAATTAGTTCACAGGCCCAGCGCCCGCAGGTAGAAGTGGGAAGCTGAGTCTCCTTGAGGAAGGATTCTACAACTCTACCACATGTGCATTAAGTAAATACATCCCAATCTTCTCCTTAAGGCAATCTGTGGCCATGTCAGTTTAGCCTTGCTTTGAGGAAAATATATCCATAAATGGGAGACAAAACACCTACCCAGACACGGAGAGCAGACCCAAATGCTGACATACTTCCTAAGGTAAGAACTGATGGAGGCTGAGTGATTGATGAAATTTTGGCCAAATGAATCCATGTTATTATTTTCCTAATTCCCAAATATATAACTGAGATATATATACTGAGCAGCTGGTAGAACCCTCATAATGGTCCCCTGATTGATCAAGATCCAGAATGATATAAATGCCCACGTGGAAGATCCCAAAAGTTTCCCCACTTCCCAGCCAAAGTGGTGCCTCCGCAGCACCACGTTCCTGAGGGAATTCCAGAAATGGTGTCACCCTCCAAAGAACAAAACTGAGTTTGGTCTCTATTATGGTCCACGCATTGAACCAACGACTGCCACACACTCCGAGTCTCTACAGCTGGAATATGCAGTCCCATGAGCCGAGGGCTGGCAGTAAACGGCCCCTCCCATCAGCACTCTCAATGCAAAACGTGTGCTTCGCCTCTCTCCAAACTCCAAAATCAGCCTAGTAACACATTAACTTACTTCCTATGAAAATGACATATTCTTAGGGGACGACACATTCTCTTTCCGTAAGCAAGTGACGCGCAAAGTCAAATAACACTGCCTGGGGAACAAAGAATTCTATCAAGGACATTTTCATTAAATATTTAATCATAATAATAGTTAATAATCATTCAATAATAATCATTCAATAATAGCCCCATGTATTCCTCTTCACAATAAAGATACTTTTATATCCTTATATAAGCAGAAGGAATTTCAGGACCAAGTCTCTCTCTCCTCTGACCAGGGTTTGGATGGGCAGTGCCTACAACTTCTTCCTTAATTCTCTCTTTTCTATGCCTTGAGTAGCTGAACAACTATGCATCTGAGACATATTATTGCTCTTTCTCTTTATAATAGTCAAACTCATAGAAGCAAAGTAGAATAGTGTATTCCAGGGGTTTGGGGAGGGGGAAAGGGAAAAGGTGATGGTTAAAGCATAAAAGTCATAGTTATGCAATGTATTGTCCCTTCAATGTTATATTAATGCTGTCAATTGGGTTAGAGTTAAGATCTTTTGTCCTGATAGACATTCTGTCCCTTTAGAATGGCTTTGAATATGTTTTCTCTCATTAATTACACATTAATTTCCCAGTTCAACTCTTAGAGGCAAACTTAAGTTTCTGTTTCCAGATCTTGGAAACTTTAAGCTGCTTTAGGAATTGACCGTAGAAAGGGAGACTTAAATCCAGAGCAGAATGCTGCTGGCCGTGGTCCTGACCATTTCTCACACTACGTGAGTGACTTTCAGGACATTTGAACCAGTTAAATAGAGTGTAGAAGCAAGGGGAAGAAAAATAAAGAATGAAGGAAGGAGAGAGAGACAGAGACAGAGACAGAGATAGAGACAGAGACAGACAGACAGACTATAACAGAAACACAGCCACTGAGAGATTTCCACGGGGGCTTTCTTTGGTATAATTTTCAGAGATTTGTATTTATGAAGACATAATAAAAATGCCAAAGATAAGCAACTACGGTAGAGATCTATACAGCATTCTGTGCTAGACTCTGGGCTAAGCACTTTATTTTCATCGCCTATAAGGTACTTCCTGTTATTGTTCCCATTTTATTTGTGAGGAAACTGAAGCTTAGAGAAGTTAAATAATTTTCCACAGGTCATGCAGTTAAGTGGCAAAACTGAGACTCAGTCTTAGGGAGTCAAAAATGCCCCCCAACATTTCTAGCCAATGTGAAAAGACACTTCTATTTACCCCCAATGATGCTGTGCTTTTACTGATATTATTATTCCCTAATAAAACTCTGGTTTTTCGTCATTTTTACCTTAGTTGCACATGAAAATTCTTCCCATTTAAATTATTAGGCAATTTCTTTAAGAAATGAAATCTCTAAATATTGACCACTTGCTGCCCTGCCCAGTCAAAGAGATTTTATGTGTAACTATCTACTTATCAATCATTTCTGCGGGAGCTGGATCCCAGCAACCCTGTCGAACCCTGTAGCTTGGTGCTCCATGAATCTTGGAAGTTCCTTCAAACAAGGTGTGCTAAAATTGATCATTCTTTCTCAGTTTCTGTATTCGAAAGGGCACATTCATCTTCAAAACACCTGGGATACATCGCTACGCTTCTCTCATATTAAAGCTTATCCTACACGTAATTGATCTCATATCTTTTCTGGTCAGTGGAAAAAATGATTTCTATCATTTAAAACTTTTATCCAAAAACAAAAAACAAAAAACCATGGACTATGTGTAATCCAAGGATACTCAAGCGTTGGTTTTACAGTGCAATTAAGAGAGAACAGGCCATGATGTCAGGAAAACTTTGGGTTGAATCCCAGCTCAGTATCTAAGTGGCTTTATGGCCTTGGGACAATGACCAACCTCTATGAATCTCACTTTCCTTTACCTATTAAAAATAAATAAATAACAATAACTACTTGTGCTTGTCCCTTAATTAAAAATAGCTAAGATGTCCTCAATTTGCCTCATGTAAAGAGAAGCTTAGACAAATGAGATAGAGGAATGCAGCTTCCTACAGGAAGCTGAGGATAGTGGTGGATCTGAGAACCTCTCTAAGACCAGGATGGAAAGGCCCTTCAGAACCGTGGATGCTCCATTCATGCTAACCCACCAGCGGGGTTGTGGTCCCTCCCAGAGTAGGAGCTCATGGCTCTTCATTCTCGGGGCACAATCACCTGTCTCAGCTCCATTTGGTTTCTGTGCGCCTGTGTGTCACATCTGCCCCTTCTTCCATGAACGACTGCTGGTTCTGGCTGAATTTTCCAGTGTAAACTGAGAAAAAGAATCTGATCAGCATGCCTAGCTCCCATCATCTCCACTATGGTTACGAAAGGGGAAACACTGTTTAAAATTTAGTCTTTCTTACTCAAGGAACAACTAAGGATCAATTTCTTCATCAGGAAATGTGGGTGTTGCTGGCATATGATCTATCTGCCAAGTATACCAGTGGACAGGTTGTTACAATGGGTCCTATAAAATGCTTGGCTCATAATAAGTACAATATGAAAGGAAATTAATACTATTTTGAAGAGACTCACAATTGGATTCCAGCTCTCAGAAAACTAATAACAATGTGATTGATAGCCGGCACTTAATTGAGTCTACTCTATAGGCCAAACCACTTTACTCGCATCTCATTTATCCTCGCGATAACTTCAGAATATTATTATCCCAACTTTATAGGAAAGGAAATTCAGGCTCAGAGGATTTACATAATCTACTTAAAGACACAAACGATCTTGAATCTCGAGCTCTTCGTTAGAGTCCACGGCTAGGAATACTGCCTCGAAGGAGGGAGAGACGGTGCTCGGGGGGCTGAGTTCCAGCCCTGGGGCCTTGCCTAGGTCACTCAGACTCTCTGGGCCTCAGTGTCCCTTGTACCCAATAAGAGAGTGATCCTCGATGCTAAAGGACACTAGATTTAGAGTGAGGGAATCTGGCTTCCGGTCTAGGCCCCACCCCTTGCTGGTTGTGTGGCTTGCACTAACTAACCTCAGACTTCCCAAGCCTCGGTTTCTTGAGATGTATGTTGGCAGCAACATTACAGGCTCTGTCGGCCTCAGCACTCCTGTCATCCATATGAGGATGAGAATCAAAATGAAATACTACTTGGAGGAAATCACCCAGTAACCATTTAAGCATTATATGAATGTGTGAGCTGTTATCAGAAGTCCGTTTGAACTAACATTTTAGCATTTGAAATCCTGCAATAGAATTCCATTTAAGGATGTCCTTCGGCTAACTATATATTATTCATTCTCTGATATCAATGTATCGATGACCTACAGTAGCCAGGACTGTAAGAGAAATAGGAACGTAAACGTGAATAAGGCAAGATTTCTATTCTCAGAATGTTCACAGTGTACAGAGAGAGGAAGGCAGTCAACAGGTGAGTGCTGACACAGTTAGGAAAATGCTACATTGAGGTAAAAACAGAGCAATGTAGGGACACGGGTAGAGTAGGTAGGTCTCCCTGGGGTGGTCAGAGGAAGAGTTACGCAACTCAAGTGACATCTCAGAAGGATGGACAGCAAGTGAGAGAGATAGAAGACAATTACAACGTGGCAGATTCTCCTAAGTGCGCCCCGGTCTCCATCCTTTTCTTTCTCTTGTTGACAGACCCTCCGGGTTTCTAGCTGGGAGTGTGGCTACCCAGCAGTCTACCTTCCCCATCTCCCTTGCCCCAGGTGTGGGCCTGAGACAGTGAGGTGTGAACGCAACTCCCAGGCCATCTCCTTAAAAATGAAGCCACGTGAACTTTGAGGTGAACACGGAGCCAGCGTCAGCCATGCAGCAAGGACGGCAGCTGGGAACCAGCAGAGCGTGCAGATGGAAGACCCCTGGGAGCTGGCGTCCTCGTGGGGCAGAGCTGACCTCCCAGCTCAGGACCGCTCACCTCTGCCTGCTTCATAACAGGAAAATGAATGTCTGTCTCGTTTAAGACACTTTGTTTCTTAGTATTTTTTTAAAAAGTAGCTTCACTTGTTACCCAACTAATGCATCCTAGTAGAGGGAATGGTATCCGGAAAGACTTGGGATCATGAAGGGAAAAGCCAACTCTGTTTTGGGAATAATGAAAAGTTTAGTTTGGTGGCCACGTGGGGACCCAAAAGCACAGGGCCCCATGGGGGTGAGATGGTCCAAGAGAGGCAGTCTAGGCCTGGGCGCTCCAGCCCAGCAAACCTGGGATCGTAAACGAAGTCCCTTGGGCACATGGGAGTTAAAGAATGTTCTCATGTCTCCTAAAACATCTTCTCTTGACAAGCTAGCACCAGAGGCCATGCAATATGTGAAGTCCAGAAAGGGG
>NW_006436294.1:1060225-1093055 GCF_000325575.1 Pteropus alecto
GGGAGGAAAAAGAACATGTGTTTCAGAGTCAGAAACCACGACTGCTAAATCTCTTAGGTATATGACTTTCAGTAAATTTCTCTGAACCTCAATTTTTTTCAACTTAAAACAGAAATAGTAACATATTGGCAGAATTATTTTGAGGACAAAATGGGATCGTGTAAATGAAGTGTGTGACATATATTAGAAACCCAGTAAATTATACTGTTATCAATTACACGAGTTCTCTTTTTTCTGAAAGTTTGCTCTGTTGTCCCACAGAGCTGCTCCTGTCTGCTGTCACATCCACTTTGTAAGTGACACCCCCAGCCCTTGGAGTCCGCATCCCTCCGAGTTCCTAGACAACTCTCCTCTGACCACCCCAAGCCACTGCAGCTGCTCAGCCAAACTCAACATAATTCGCTTGTTTACTCTTTCCTCATGAATCGGTCCTTTCTTCTTATTTGCTTTCCCCTGGATGAGTGCTGAGGTGACTCTTTGGGGCTGGTACGGAGATAGGCGTGTGCTGGGATGTGAGCACCCAGGTGCCATCTCTCAAGGACAAGTATAAGGGGGTCCCTTCTACCGTCTTAATGCCTCTGGCAGTGTGGGGTTTCCCCAGATGGGGAAGTGGGGGAGGTCGACCCCATCCTGCTGCAGCCTGCATTGCTTGATGGCAGAACCCTGGGTAAGAGAGAAGATGATTAAATACACATCATTGACTCACATTCAGGGTTCTCACCAGAGACTTCAGCATCCCCATTTGCAAGGGACCCCTGAGACCTGCTTTGGAGAGTGGTGATAAAGACCCTGGAGCAACAGGTCAGGTCTCTAAAACAGGTATTTCGGGCACTAAATTGAGAGAGACAAAGACTCTCTAAGATGCTGGCCCTGTGTGGGAAGGCCCCGGAATGACATGAGATGGTGATGCCCTAAGGCGGGAGGGGGCCCGCAGTGAGAGGTGCCCTGCTGGGAGCTTGCTGAATGAAGAATGCCCTTGCGGAAGTCCTGCCAATGTCCCCAAATGCCCCAAGGCCCAGTACTGGCGAATTTCATCCAAGTTCCTTTGTGGAAAAAACCAGTAAGACTAAAAGATTAAGCTATTTTGGGAAACCGAAAAGCTTTAGTAATTTCTGAGAGGCCAGGTGAGGTGAAGCTGACTAAGAAAACTATAATCCCAGTGAAAGCAAAACTCTGGGCAGAAAAAGACTTGACCCAGGTCTTCCGACTGTTGGCCCACGTGCCATCCGTTCCCCTGCTGGTGAAATGAGAGAGTCTCATTTCCCTTCATGAGGAGCAAGCCTGTTTTTTTTAAAGGTAGGAGAATGTAGGCCCTTGGTTAGTGCCTTGGCCCTAAATGCACATCTCCAGAGCCTGGAGGTGGTTCTGTGAGGCAATGGGGTGTGGGAGCACACACAATGGCTTGCGTGCTAGGCAGCCCTGGTTTGTTCTGAGTCCTAATTTGAGCGCCTACTAGATGCATCCCCATTCTTTATTAGAAACTAGTTATAGCAAGATCTTTAAGGAGACTCATGGGGTCATGTTTGGAAAGCAGGCACATAAGTGGGGGTGTCCCTACCACGGGGGTTCGCTGAGTTCGTTTCTCCAATTCCTCCATTCCAATACATTGAGGATAATCCAAGGCATTTTTTAAATCTTCCAACTTTTGGTCAGCAGTTATTTGTTCATTCATTTATTTGCTTGCTTATTTTTTTCTCCTGAAGCACAAACACGTCTCGATTAGAATCCAGGATACCAGGACTTGGAACAAAACTATGAATTGCCAAAGTCAGATTCAGGAAAGAAGGGAATTCAGTCCAGCTAGAATGAAGATGGAGTAGGATGCTGGGAGAAATACGTGAGGAGGCGGAGCTGGCGAGGGAGGCAGGGACCGTGCCGTCGAGAGCTTGGCCTCACCATGTTAAGGAAGTGTTCAGGGGAACCCCAGGAGGATTTTAAAGGGGCGGTGAGACGGATCTGTATTTCCAATAAAACGCCTCGAAGACTCATGTAAAGAGAAAAGTCTGGAGACAGAGCCCTGGAGAGCTAGTGCAGGTGAGACAGGATGTACCTTGGCCCGGGATGGAACGTAAGGAGACGATCGAGAGAGAGATTCAAGAGATGCCTAGGAGGAATTGAACTTTTCCGAGAACAGGGGAATATTCACTGGGCCAAGGGACTCCGGGAGAAAACCTCGCTCACCACTTGACATCCGAGCAGAGACCAGAGTGAACGGAGGGGGTGGTACAGAGCCCGAGAGGGTAAGTCCAACCTCGGGGGGAGAAGGGGGCACGGGGTGTTCAGACACGTCACTGTTGCCTCTGGAATGAATCCGGGGCAGAGAGTGTGAAATAAGATCCTGGACTGTAGCTGGGGCCCTGGTAGGAGATGGGGAGCCACTGAGGGCTTTGAAACAAGAAGGGACATGATCTGACATAGGTTTCAAAAGTATGGATCTCGCCATGTTAGTCTCTGCTGAAAATCTTTCTTCTGATCCCTGCCGCCCCCTGGATAAAGCCACACAGGGTTCCCTAGCCAGGTGTTCCAGGTCCTCCATAGCTGAAGCCCTCCTTGGCTCTCCCATCTCCCCCCAGCCTCTCCCTTGGCTGTATCCTCAAATACAACCATACAGCTTCTCATTCACACCCACTCCTTCACACTCTGTGCCCTTGACCATTCCCTTCCTTCTGCCTGGAATGCACCTCCTGCCCTCGCTCGCCTGGCTCACTCCTACTCATGCTCCAAACACAGTGTGATGTCCTCTCTTCCATGAAGACTTTCCTCAGTGGAGCCTCTCTCCCAAGGCGCCCTGCACATAACTCCCCCAAACTACAGCAATTATCTGCGTACAGGTCGGTATCCCGCAGTAGACTGGGTGCTCCATGAAGGCGATCCCCAGTACTTTGCGGAATGCCCAGCATAGAGTGGAGACTACACATGCTTGATGAATAGACTATAGTCTCTTGGAATAGAAAAAGGGTTGACAAGACCCAGCCTCACAGGTGGGAATAGAATTGTTAGTTATCAAGGCAACAACTCCTACAAAACAGCAAAACTGAGATACTCAAGTAACTAGCTTTAAAAATGAGACTGGATGAGGCTGAGTCTTGGTACCAAAGCAGAAGACTCAAACGGGACAAATGATACACAGCTCAAAGCAAGATGCAAGGAAGCACATGATCCTGAGCCCCCAGATCTTGCCTTGAGCTTTGAGATTCCCTCCTGCAAAACCCTAAGACTACAGATAGGAGTCAAGGAGACTCACTTACTTGGGCAGAGGAGACAGAAGAAGGTAAGCAGGTGAGGGCAGAGTTTTTATGCCTGTGTCTCTCCTGCTTTGTCATCATGCTGAACTCATTGGTGTTGGAACCCCGAAAAGAGACATTTCCGAGAACTCAGGGAGCATTTTCCCCGCTTCGTTCTCTAGAATGAGGCACTGCCCGAGCCCTCTGCCACCTGCACTTCACCATCCGTCAGGCTGGCCTCTCGGTTGCAGCCCACAAGCCACCCACGCCCCAACCTCAGAGCACTGCTTCCCCTCCCCTCGGTGCGATGCTGATCACTGCATGGACTGTTGATGGTGAATATGCAGGAAGGACCCTTCTGATACCTTTGGAACCTGGACCCCCGTGGAAATTTGCCAGGCCCCGGACCGAGGTTCCCACAGTCCAGAGAAGCAGGTACAAATCCAGATGCGAGCCCCTGGAAATAACCAGCTCTGAAATAAGCGTATTATTTCCTGCTTTCGTCAGAGCTGCTTTTCCTGAGGCTGCCGAAGAACGGGGGGAAACTGAACTGCGTGGGAACTGTGGACTTTGGAAAGGACTTCACCTGCAGGAAACTGTAAAAAATAATATAAACGGAGCCGCCATCCCAGAGGAACTGCCTCACACATCTTATGCCTCAAACCTTTGGAATTTTAAAATGGGGCAAAATAACCTTTGGCCTGAGCCTAAAGCAACACTGTGCCCCAAAGAGACGTTTGCAAAGATAACGAGAAAGCAGTTACTATGACTATTGTTCTGATAACTACTGGACTGAAAACTAAAAGCATCGTTTAGAATTAGCATCGCTGTGCTATGTCATCTGCACCGACAGAAGCGCCTTCCTTCTATGACGTAAGTGTTCCTCTTTGCTCTCTCAAACTTGTCCCAGCCTCTGTCTCCCGATCAGGACACTTTTGAGGTTTCTGCCCGAATCAGTGCTTCCTGAACTGCTACACATTTTTCTTTCTTTTTCATTCTTTTTCTTTTTTGGATATCAGATAAATACTCGTTGCCTCTTACTAAGGCATTTATTTTTAGGTTAACAAGACCCTTTAACGAGAAGCAAGGAATCCTTGCTTTTTTGAGCTAAGCAAGGCTGAATCCCATATGCTAGTGGACATTGAGAGCTAATAAAAAGTTCCCAGATTCTGTGAGCCAGATCTGCTCTACTCTATCTGAGGGTGACGAAGGGCCACTAATCCCAAAGGTGGCCAACCCAGGTAGTAAGGAAATCAGAGCCAGGGCATCTTCTTTGTCTTACAAAAGCATATCTGTCACACATTGTCTCATCCCAGCAGTTCTCATTAAGACTTCTACTTCCCAGTCTACTGGCTAAAATGCCTTTTAAAAGCAACAATGCTCAAGTTTCCTTCGCAAATGCAGGTTTTCATAAAAACAAAACGGGGTGTGGGGAATAAAAGAAGAGTTGATTTAAACTCTCTGTCAGCCGCTGTGAGACTTTCAACAGACTCCTGACCAAGGTCTTCGATGTCCCAGAAATGGGACAGTGCACTGATTACTGAGACTGACTGCTATTCTGAGAGAAGCTGTTAATTTCTTCCTTCTGTCCTTTTCCATTCTTCCACCTATGACTGGAGACCAGCCTGTCGCTACTATTAGAAAGAAGAATTTGCCCAGTTCTGATCACCATAAGGCATCCAATTTTCTTCTGAGAATAAAAGGGCTGTTATTATTTACTTGGATTTTTTTTTTAACAGCTTTCATGGTGGTGACTGTGAGTAAAGGTGGCGGTAGTGGTTCGATATGAGGTAATAATTAATCAGTAGCAACGATGAGCAGTAACGATGACGCGTGAGCTGTGCCGTAGACTGGAGGCTGACCCGGCATGGCGGCAGCGAGGGTCAGAATGGAACGGCGGAGGAAATGGTGCAACTTAACGGAGGCGTTGGCACCGGTGGTGACGGTGGAGCTTGTGGTGGAGATGGAGTCGGTGACGACTGTGGCAATGGCGATGGCATCAACCGTAGTGATAATAGAGGTGGTGACAGCTGTGGAAGAGATCAGCCATGATGGTGATGACCACAAGAATCAAATGCTGACGATGCAGCTAGTTTGTTGGTGTAGGCGGCGGTCATGAATGTAGACAGGGTGGGGAGCAGAATAGAAGGGAGGGGGGCATGTGCATATAACGTTGAATCTTATATAATTTTGTTCACCAATCTGTTTTCAGATTTGTCTTCTTGGCCAAACTAAGGCCAGAGGCAAAGACCAGCTTGTCCTTCCTCAGAAAAACATCCCCTGCATCAGATCACAAAAAAGAAAACACATAACAAAATAACCAAGCCCTGGATGCATCATTAGCTAGAACAGCTAACAAGCTAACAGTTGTCAGATACCATCTGTAGTGAGAGAATTCCAGCCTGAGCCATCTTCCCCTCAGAGATCTCCCAGAAAGACAGAGCAGTCAGAAGGGAGAGGAAATGCCCACAAGGATGAGACCTGGTGCTCTGGGTTCTAAGATCCTTAGGTTCAGCGATTGGCTAGAAGAACTCACAAGACTCAGCAAATAGCTGTGCTCGTGACTGAGACTTATTACAGTGAAAGGACACAAAGCAAATGCGCCGAAGGAAAAAGCGCATCAGGCCAAGTCTGGAGGAAATCAGACGTAAGCTTCCGGGAGTCCTCTCCAGTGGCATCACACAGTGCTTGATTTTTTTCTCCAGGAACAAGCTGTGACAACACATGTGAAGTACAGTCTCCCAGGGGAATGCCTCAGATGTTCACCACCCCAGGTTTTTCCCGCGGGATGGTCACATAGGCACCCTCTGCCTCACACGTATCAAAATTCCACATACCCAGAAGGAAAGCGGGTGTTTAGCATAAACCACATCGTTTGTACAAACCATTGAGGCTCGATGAGCCATTATCGTTTATGGAGAGTTTTATATCGATATAAGAAATCGTTACCAGCCACGTTCCCAGACAGCAATCCAAGGTCAGATGTGCCAGCAGGTCGTTCTAGTTTAGCAATCTCATCTTTTCCACACAGGCCTCTGCACAGGAGAGATGCTGATGGCGATGGCCGAGGACCAGCCAAGAAAGGCTTGTCTCAGAAACCTCACAAGCTCTCTGCAAGCAAAGTGCAGTTGCCCTTGACCTCACTGGGTTGGTGCATAATTACAGAGCCCTGGGGAGCTGCTTCACTGATTAAGAAGAGTCCAGCTGAATCGCAAGCAGATGTGTTGCTTATTGGGGTGGCTACAAAGTGATGAGTCCTCTAACAAAAACCAATCTAATTACCTAAAAATTGCAATTCACAAAAGAAAATATTTGCGAATCCAGTCTGGTTTTGTCATTGATTCATATTTGAATTGCAGGATTTTGGGCAGGAAAAATAGGGATGTTAGCCCAGACTCTGGTTTTATTCCTTATCAGTGAGTCGACTTTAGATCAATCCCTCTGGGTCTCAGAACGGTGTTTAGATGGTTTGGGAGATTGGAGCTCAAGCTGAAGGAACTGAGGCGATCAGAGTTATTAAGTCTCGCCCACTCTTCTTATTAGTCCATGCAAGGACCCTCTCTTATGTCATTTTGTCATTTGCGCCCGGGGTCTTCTCTCTCAGCTCACCCCCTCTCTCCCCACCAGCAGCTCCACACGTAAATGTGCTTGGAAGATGTCTGTAATAAATCTGTGTATCTAATCTTCCTCATCCGTAACATGGATATAATAATTCCCGCCTTACTAATCTCATTATGGTTTTGAAAAAGTTAAAAAAAAAAAGGCCTAAAAACACTCACCAGTAACATCATGTACATATCAGGTCTCTTATTAATTGTGATTGCTTTCAGTCCCAAACCACTCCTAACATTTTTGTTTTAGGTTTCTGCATCATCTCGTCCACCTCTCCTGCCCTGACACAAGACTGCATGCGCCGGGAGCACTGGCTTCTCATCTACCGTGGGTAGAATTGCGTTGTCCAAAAAGATATGGTCAAGTCTGACCCGCCCACGCCCGACGATGTTTGTGAATGCGACGTTATTTGGAAATAAGGGTCTTTGCAGATGTAAAAAAATAAGATGAGGTCACATTGCATTAGCACAAGCCCTATTCCAATGACTGACGTCCCTAGAGAGGGAAATTTGGAAACAGAGACACAGGGACAAAGCCATGTTGCAGTGGAGTGATGCATCTACAAGCCAAGGAACAGCAAGGGCTGCCAGCCACCACCGGAAGCTGGAAGAGGCAAGGAAGGATCCTCCCCAGGAAACCTCCAAGAGGACATGGCTCTCCCGACATTCCGATTTTGGATTTCCGGCCTCCAGAACTGTGAGGGAACAAATTTCCACTGTTTAAAGCTTCCTAGTTGTGGTGATTTGTTATAACAGCCCCAGGATTCGTCCCAACCCCATCACCATATCGCTTAGTGATTGGGGCCATCCCCACATCTGGCTTAGACATGCTGCGGGCCAGAGACCAGACAGCATGGGTGAGGCTTGAGTCGGTGAGTTCTGGCAACAGGGGGGCCGGAGCCATGCCTCAGGAAAAGCCAAAAGGGGAACGTGCTCTCTGGTGCCAGAAATGCGGCTGCAGTGCTACGCTTCTAGTTTTGTAATCGAGAAAACCGAGCCTGCAGATGGCGAAATTCCTCGGCAATGCTTACACGGCGTTAGTGGCGGAGCCAGGGGAGGACCTGGGCCTTTGGCCTCCCGAGCCTGGGCTCCCTCCACGACATGCAGGATACCCATTTCTGCTTGGCCCACAACATCGGGAGGATGCAAAGAGTAAGGAGAGCAAAGCCCCTGTTATGTACTGGAGCAAAGCAGTCTGCTGCGAGGGGCATGATGTATGGCACATTTTAGTAGCCATAAATCATCTCCCCTTAAATCAGTGTCAGAAATAAAGGGAGGGCGGTCTTTCCAGTAGTCTGATTGGTCGGTTCGCTGTGGTTTAAGACCTGACCCTGCTCTCCCATTAATTTTAGCACCAATTCATTTCGGAGGGATTTATGATCAAGCAACACGAAGCGTGAGCTGAGTTACGGCTTGGCCTGGTCATGTTCGGGAGGCACAGGCGGAATGTTTTATTTTCCAGACTGCTGACTTTTTTTTTAACTCTCCTTCTCTGAAAGCATAAATAAAGGCGAGACATTGAAAAATGATCCTGAGTTTCCTGGTGGTTGAATCCTGTTTGGAATTTAAAGAATAAAAACTGAACAGTTGGAGAGAATAACCCAACGCGGTCCACGTGGTATCAGGAGAAGAGCTCAGGACCAGGGGGTCGGCAGCCCAGCTCACCCGAGCCATCTGGAAGCCGCCTCCGCAGCCGGCGCACGTGTTTCTTCATCTATGGAACCAGAGCAGCTGAGTCAGCGATCTGTCTCAGGGACTCTGGCATCGCGCTGTCTCTGAGTGCAAATCTTGGCTCCAGCGCTTACCTGCTCTGTGACCTTGAGCGCATCGCTCAGGTTTTCTATGCCTCGGTTTTCCTGTCTGTAAAATGGGGCTAATAATGAAACCTGTTCCGTGAGGTTTATTTGAGAATTAAAGGAATCAGTGTTTGTGATGTGCTTAGAACCATTTCTACTATAGTACGAGCGCTGTACGTGTTTGTTTGATGAGATGAGAGTGTCGAGCGAGATGTTTTTCGATCTTTCCACTTCCCCGCTCAGAGCCGGCTTCAGATTAGAGGCACGGGGAAGAAACGGAAGCGAGGGGGCATTGAGACGCTCCAGAAGGCGAAACTTGAGAGAAAGAATACTGAATCTGAACTGGAAGGCCCACGACCTTGCCCCAGCTTTGCCAAGGACATACTGGTATGGTCTTAAACACATTGCCATGCCTAATAAAATAGGAAATATGGGGTGGACTATCTTCAATATCGCTTGGGGGAGCACACATACAACCACCTATAGTCAAATGGAAAACCACATATTCTACAAACGCTACTGCTGGCCACGCTAGTGCCCAGAACTCTAATGCAAGCTGGAGAAGCAGATGCAGGCCTATGGCTGAAGAGGGACTTCCTATCCTCATTCATAATTGCAATATTGGTTCCCACGTGCTCACGTGTGCCTTCAGAGAGGGAGGTGGAGGGAGAAGGGTCTGCAGAGCCTACGCAATGTCGCATAGCCAAGTGGGTAAAGGTACTTGAGAAATGTCCCCCAGTGGATTGTGGACAGGTGTGCCTTTCGGAGCAGTGATACCACCCATGAGTGAAATCCACCCCAACGATGGCCAGACACAGACCGCACAGATAAGCCTCACATCTTCCCATTGGAAAAAGCAGATGGCGGGTTGGAAAGAGGGGTCACGATGATCCCAGGCTCCCCCAGCACCCATCCCTAAGGAGAGAAAAAGTTTGGACCCGACCTCCTCGCTCTCCTGTACAGGAGCAGCTCGGTTCTTATGACAAAATAATGCATATTCATGTCATTACACTCAATTAGAGTCAAGTTAACTTGACTGTAGGTTTCATCTGATTATAGCAGTAATGTTTATTGATGGGCCTGTGAGCACTAGAGCGATGATTTTAGATGTGAACCGACCTTGTCTAATCCCCACTTGCCTACAGAGTGAACCTGGAAAAGTCACTCAAACTCTCTGGGCCTCAGTTCGCCCAGTTATTTAAAAAAAAATAGAAATAATACTCTCGACCTCATATGCCTTTGTAAGAATTAAAGAAAATAGTATACAAAGAACACTTAACAGTGTCTGGAATATAGTAAGTGACAGTAAATTTAGACCTTATCATTATTTTATCAAGCGGTTTCTTGGAGACCTTAAAAATGCATCTGGTTCACCTCCCTTTTCTACGCAGGATGGCTGATAATTGCCTATTTCATTATTTAAGCTTTCTAGGGATCTCAAAGTACAAATCTAATATTTTATTGCCTTTACAGTCAAGTCAGTATTTCTCTTTTTAAAAGACATACTGACCACTTTAAGTCTTTTTTTTAATTCTCAGATCCGGCAAGGACAAAAAGATTCTCAGGGTCTTGCATGTAAATCCTATGTCCTTAAAGAAAATGCCGTTCTAGGGCAGTGCTTTCTTAGAGACAAAGATCCAAATATCCATGGAAAAATGGGCTGATCTCTTGTGATAAAAGTTTTAGATTATGTAACCAGAGATTAAAATGACTCTTGGCTGGAGTATTATACTCTGCTGATACCATACCAAAAAAAAAAAAAGTGAAAAAAGAAAATATTTGAATGCAGTAAAAATGCCCCTATCAGCCTGTTCTATATTAGTGGAAACTTGGAAATAATTCAGGTGCCTCACAATAATACATCGATGTGGCTGCAAAGGGATCCACTATCTAAATTCTCCACGGTACGTCCCCTGTGGCCAGCCCAACTCATTTATTTATTCATTCAGCCTTTCCATCCGCCAGGGATATTTTAATGCTTACCTCATGAGAGATACTATGCCTGACCTTGGGACTATAATAGCAAATGAGACATTATGATCCCTGTCCTCACAGGTTTTTGTTTCAAACCGAGTGGCTAATAAATTAAAGATGGAATTGTAAGGAAACATGATAAGTGCTTTATTCTGATAAATCCTATCAAATGAGTAGGTCTGAGATTCGAACCTTAGCATTTTGTCTTCAGAACATATGGTTTCATCTTTATGGTGTGGGTCACTTGCCTGTATGGGAGAGAGCTGGAGTTCGACCCTGGGCAACTTGACTTCTCCAGAATCTTTATGCACAATCGCTATGCTCAGTATTGCTTGTGCCGGAGAAACAGCATCTGGAGAGGGGAAGTCAGCAGTTGTAGCGTCGCATCTGGTGCTTTGGAGATGGGGCTAGCTGGCGACATAGACTTAGCAGTCAGCAGCAGGGAGGAGCTGAGCCAGTGGAAGGAGAAAAGAGCCCAAAGCTGAACTTGGGCACCGCCATACCTAACTGATAGGCAGGTGGAATCTCAATCCTAGTCTATAAGCTTTCCAAACCCCTCTGTGAACCATTCCCCGAGAGAGAGTTAATTAGACCACAGGCATCTTCTCGAATTACCGGTTAGTTCATTTGCAGGTATTTTGTTGCTGCTGTTTTGTTTTTCTCACATAGTATCATTACATGAGGTAGAATATTTATAATCAGGAGAGAAATAATGACACCAAAAATACAACTGCAATGGGGACTCTCATCTCTACTCGTTCTGACCCCACTGTGATGTCGACTATGCTCACCCTCATGGTTAAAGAGGATGGACAGCATTCCACAGTTCTGCCTGTTTCTCTCCTCGTTTTGTCTCTCCCTTTCCTGAGTTGGCCATTTCGGCCAGCCTTTTTCTGAGTGGATTAGCCTAACTACTTTTTTTTCCCCTACCAACAAGGCTTGATGCCTTTCCCTCCCCATATAACAAATTTCCTTTCAGACAAATAAGTCCAAGGGGAGAAGAGAAGAGAGGTCTTCTAAAGCAGACTTGAAAGGTGATAACATCTCTTTCATCTTAATAGATGAACAAGCATCATTCAATAAAGCTCTAAAGCATTACAGATGGAGAGAACCACATAAGCAGTTTGCTTTTGCTAGAACGTGAAACCTGAGATTGGGCCCCGCAGGAGAAGGGGCTGAACACTAGGTGTATATAAGAGATGATGGACCTCCTGCTAAAGAACTTGACTTTCATCCCGTTGGTTTCACGTGAGAAACAGGCAACTAATAAAAAATAATTGGGGGTCAAATCCCATCTTTTGCTCCATTCTAAGTTTCCAGAGGGCAGGAATCATATCTTCTATTTTAAGCATCAGCAATTCAATAACAGTTCCAGGATTCAAACTCAAGCCTCATGGCAAAGCTGTCTGGGGGATCGCTGTCAGAACCAGAATTCATGTACCCGGTACCCATCAGGATCCCCCATGTCACCCCTGAGTTGCCTTTTCCTTTTCTCCCACCGCCCAAATACTGTAGTTCTTAAGAATAGAACTTTTATTCTGGATCTTGACTCTTTCCTTCCAACTTATTCTCAAACTCAAAGATTCTGATTTAATATTGAGTGGGGCTCAGGAATCTGCATTTTCACTGCAGCTATGAAGTGGAAGCTCACGCAGAGGTCTGCAAAGCCACCACATCTAGCCACCACAACCTCCAGCAAACAACGTCCTCCTTCCCACTTCTGCCTTCCTAATGCTGCTCAAGTTCCTCTCATTGGTAAACTCTACCCAGAAATATTCAAAGAGGGAATTGGTGGTGGTACTGCACTGACCACAGACAGGCCGACACCCACACTCTCTCACACACACTCTCTCTCTCTCTCTCTCTCTCTCTCTCTCTACACACACACAGACACACACACACACACACCCCTCCATATCCAGTTTCTGGAGACATGAATGTCCTGCCACCCATTCGTAGATGACTACTGATCAAGAGTCTTCAGAATTAGGTAGAAATTACCCAACAAAACTACCTGCCTCGCTGCACATGAATGCTTCAATTCTAGCTATAATGGTTGTTCAGATGTTTCCTACAAACTCGCATATACGAGGAATGTGCTTCTCTGAATGTGGAGCCTATTTATATCGATCCTAAATTCATCTACCTGTAGCTTTCACCCACTGGTCTTGGTTTGATCCCTAAGCGCAAATATATCAGATCTGATCATTATTCCAAATGGCAGCTTTTTAAATATTTGAAGTCACTGGTCATGTTCTCTGGAGCCTTCTCATCTCCAGACTGTTAGCAGTTTTAAGCATGGCTCATCTGATGTGGCTGGAGTCCCTTAACCATCTCAGCTCTCATTTATTTACTCAATAAATATTTATTGAGCATCTTCAGTTGAAAGGAACTAAATGCTTTCCAGAGAAAGAACTCGACATTCTGGTTTTGGGTACTGGCTCTAGGGTTCAGTCCTGGGTGACCTAGGGGAAACTTATCTCCTTACGGACACCACAGAAGGTTAAAATCTCTAAATTCCATCCTATGGCATCTTCTTCTCATCTCCATTTCTCGCATCTTTATCTTGTTTTTCTTCCCTTTGCCCTTGAATTGCTGTGTTTTTTCTTCTGTCTTTCTTGTCCCTCTGGCTATCTCTCTCTCTTCTTGCATAGTCCTTTTGTTTCACAAGTTTTTGTCTCTTTGTCTCCTTATATTTTTCTGCTTCCTTTTCTGTCCCTCAGTCTACCTCTGTCTCCCTGTCTTTTCACCTTGATAACAGTGTATACATATGGGCTGGTAGGAGGGGGAAAAAATTAAAGCCAGGACAGGGCATCTCTGGGTGAGGTTCTCGGCAGCCGATGGAAAGTTTTCAGCGGCTGAATCTAGCTCCTTTAACTGGCTGTATGCATCCAGATTCCCAGACCGTAGCCTCCTCCACCAACCTAGCAGGTGATATAAGACCTGGGGGGCCGTGGATACAAAAAAAGATACTGTGCCAAGAGCTAATGGCCTATGAAATCAAAACGTTTGGCCCACCCGCTCTGTGTGACCACCTCACAGCAGGGACCCACAGCTGGCCCAAACCAATATTGAGGAAAAGCAGGAGGAAACTTGTCCCAGATCTGAGTCAACAGAGAAGACTAGAAGAATCTGCCAAACACAGACAGCTCAAGCCAAGATTTTTCCCCCGTCAGCGCCATCCAACCCTCCAAACGTGCCCACAATATGAGGTTCGAAGGACCCCAGAGAGTCAGCAGATCTGGGTATGACTCACAGCTTTGCCACTAATTGACTATGACCTTGGCTAAGTCATGTCCCCTTTCTGGGCCGACGTGTTCTCATCTATAAAGGAAGAAACACAAATTCCATCAACTTATTCTAGAATTGCTTTAATTGTAAGGTTGCTGCAAAGGGATTTGGCCAGTTTTGTTTCCCTGTGACTTTGGTATCTGCTGCCTATCCATAAGCATTATTGTAACTTTCCATAGGGTGGAGCCAAGCAAGAAATAAAAAATGAGGGAGAGTAAAGTTATGAAAAAGACAGGTATTCCTCCATTTTTACAAGGACACCGAAGGAGTTACACAGGGGACAGAAGTTACAGATCCCTCTTTCATGCTACACAGATACCTTATCTGCAGAGTATGTCCCCAGATTCCTGCTTTATCTCTGTGGCCATGTACTAAATGCACCTCTTGGTGGCCACCCCCCTGATGCCTTCTTTGCGGTTCAAACTACTGGCCTGCCCACCATTCCCTGCTCAGGGAAGCAGCACAACCAGCATCTTTGTTCAGGGGAAGCTTTCTTTTGAACAAGAAGGAAATCTGACCCAGAAGATCCCATCAGTAGTCTGGTCAGTGATCCTTAATGTAGCTTGAAGCAAAGGACTGAAAAAGGGAGAGATCATTAGTGAAGCCATTGTGTGAGTCCCCTCTAGAACTTGTGGTAGAGGATATTGAGAAGACTGGCCAGCCACGAATGAAAAGAGAATAGAGCAGAGACATGGAAAGAGATGGGGATGCCTAGAAATTCATAAGAAAGACAGAAAATAGCAATCCCCGCATTCAGCTGGCTCCTGGCAGCATCCCAGGCCAGCAAAATTCCAACCTGTAGGAACCCTCACAATGGCCGTTCTTTCTCTTACGGAAGCCTGAAGAGGAGATTTTCTGGTGACTGAAAGAGTATCACCAACACACATGGCTGAGGACATTCGAGCCCCAGGCATCGGCACCAAATTCCTTAAAAGTTTAAGCACATAAGCAACCAGTGATGTTTGACCTCTAGGAAAGTATGTGAAATCATATCTTTGGACAACCTAGAAATCTTTGTAGCTTCCCCCAAACCTACAAAATACTGGTTCAGCAAACTCAAAAACAAACAAACAAACAAATAAACAAAATATAGACCATTCCTTAGTTCAACGTTCCATTTTACAGTTAAGTGACAATTTTTTTTTAAGAGTTAAAGGGCATGTAAGTGAAAAAAAAAATGGATTTCATGTCTCACGAGAAGCAGAGAAGTGTGCATTTTGTTTTTCATGAATAGCTGCCCCTTCAGGTTTCCTACCGCACCCCTCCAGCTTTCCTACCGCACCCCTCCCTCTGGGGAGCAGGGGTGCAGCGAGAGGCAGCACAGCATGCTTCCGGAATCAGACAACAAACTCGGTTTTGGTGCGTCAGACAGAGATTGTTTTTGCCCCACTTTCAGCGGCCCTGCTTCCTTTGACATTCTTTTCTTTTGTATAGTGACACTGGTTAACGAAATCCAGTATGTTTCTAGTGTACGGTCCAACAGTAAGTCATATATATATATAGTGGCATTGGGCGTTGTGTGGTCACCACCACAGCCTTTGGTATCTTACTCTCCTCACCCCGCCACTCTTGTAATCTCAAATAAAAGACTCTATCTCCCCACTAACGGGGAGGATAAATGGGAGGACACATGACCTTGGCCCAGCCAATCATAGGACCCAGTTCACCTAACCGCAGTTTTTGGTCCAAGAGTAAGCACATAACACCTTCACAAAGCTAATCAGAATTGTTGCTTAGGATTGTCTGGTTTAGAATGGAAGAAAGGGGGTCTAGCTCTTCAGGTCACAGAGTTGGAAGTATATGAAATGAAATTCTCCAGTAGCGGTCCTCCCTTCAAGTGAGTATAGTCAGAGAAGCAGAGAAAAGCAATGAGTGAAAGAACAAATTATCTTATTAGAGTCCCTGACGCATGGGACCACAATCAGATGCAGTCTTGTATGTTGTCATATAGAAGTTTCCCTTTTCTCTAGATAGATAGATAAGTATATGGATGGATGGATGGATGGATGGATGGATGGATGGATGGATGGATGGATGGATAGGTAGGTAGGTAGCTAGGTAGAGAGATAGATAGATAGATAGATAGATAGATAGATAGATAGATACATGTAGAGGTAGAGAAGTAGATGTAGATATAGATATATAGGTATTATAAATATGTATAGATATTATAGATATGTATTCTCCTCTATCTGTGTAAGTGGGAAAGGACAGATATAGGAAATTATGGATTAACAGTTTCAAGGAATTAGACGCTGTTCCAGGAGCAAAAAGAATTGATCATCAACGTTGCTGACCAAACACAAAGCCTGGGTAGAAAGCAGATACCAAAAAGGGTGACAAGATGATGCATTAGTCTAAAGCACCCAGAGGAAAGCTGTTTGTGCAGACTGACTCTCCTTCCTCCAAGAAGAGAAAGCCTTTGAATAATGAGTCTAATTATAATGAAATGGTACAATGCAGTAAATGGCATAAGAAAGCAGGATATTCTGTGACTAAGGCTCGATGGTCCTGGGAAGGCAGCGGGGGAGGGAAGCAGAGAGGGAGGAGCCCTCTGTCTGCATCGCTGAGCAGAGGTCCTGCTCACTGAAGCTGCAGATCCTGATCTCACCGGAGAAGCAAAGACCTCAAATGGGAATAAAGAGAAGGCGCCTCCTGACCCCCGACCCCTGCCAATTACTAAGGAAGACAGGCGACCACCTGTGGGGTAACTGGGAAACAGATTTTGATTGGATGCTAATGATTTGAGGCCTTGTGACATCATGCTGTGTTACTTGAATTTACCAGCAAGAGCCCAAGTCAGGCGACACAGCGCTAAACTTTTCGATTATGTCAGCTCGTTGAGTTGAGGCTCTGATAGGTAAATAACACATTTTGAATTCCCAGCACCTCTGTTTCCTAGATATGTCACCTTGAACAGATAAATTCCGCTATTCACTTTTGTTAGAGCAGTACTAATACCTGAGAAAGCTCTGGTGAAGACCAAATACTATATGCAGCCAGGTCTACCACAGAGCTGGCAAACAGTGACCTTCAGTTTCTCATTCCGGGCCTATGTCTCGCCCACTCTGCTGAATGTTCCAGAGGTAAGGACAATATCTTCGTCACATACCATTTACGCTTTTTTCCACTGCCAGTGCCCAGGCCCCACCCCAGACCAATAAAATCAGAACCTCTAAGGGTGGGGCTTAGACACCGTATTTTTTAAAAGTTCCCCAAGTGATTCTAATGTGACAGCAGCATGGAATGAACTGGGCTACAGCAAAGCAGATGATAACATACTAAAACCTGAAGTCTGCAGTCCTGGTTTTGAATCCTGAATTTCAATCATCTGGGCCTCAGCTTACTCAACCGGAAGAAAGAGATAAGTATTGGCGGCCTATCTTTTGTGCCAGGAGGTCACATTGTCCTGCAGAGGCCACCCCCGTTGCTCACCGAGTGCCCTAGGGGTACTGAACTACTCACAGGTTCCCGAAGGGCTCATGCCCTCTCTTAGTCACATGCCTTTCACATGTACAGGTCCCCTGCCTGAAACGATCACCGGCCAGCAGAGCCCGCTCTCCTTAGCCTTCATGGCTCACCTCAAGCATCACCTTTGCGGAAAGCATCCCCTGGCCCACGTGAACCACGAGGCTCGCTGGACTGCTTCTCCCACCGGCCCAACTCGGTCCACCTGTGCCTGCTACTCCAACAGCCCTTCCTGCACTCAGGGTGTCATTTATTTCCTGGGACATCTCTGCAGGACCAGTCAATTCCATACCACAGCATTTTACTCATTCGTTGACCTCAACGGAGGTAAGAGCACGTTAAAGCTGTAACGCACCATGGACGGCGAGGGCGCCCTGGGTGGGCAGCTGCATCCCGGGAGGGTGCTGTGAGGAGGCCGCGGTGAGCAGCACCCGCCCGCCCGCCGGCCTGGCTCTCCTCCTCCATTTTGGTCCCGCTTCTCAGCACAGCACGCAGCCAAAAGGCCAGAGCCAAGCTGGGCCAGCGCCTGGTGGCGTGTCCCTCCCGGAGGAGGGTGCTGTCGCCCATGGGAAGGGCACAGTCATGCGGTCACGTGAGCAGATTGTGGCTTCCCATTAAGAAAGGCTGTGTCGCTTGGCCATCCTAGGATATCAGTGAATCGTCTATTTCATAGTCAATGCCCAAAACTTGAGCCAACAGTGAAACCGTTTTCTGAGTTATAGCAAAGAATGACAGAGGAAGGGACTGATTATATATTGTTTCTGTCATACCAATGTTTCACCTACTAGAACTTTCTTAAGTACCAGAGTACAGAGATGAATAAAACTCAGCCTGCTCTCAGAGGTCTACAGCCTAACGAGAGGATGGTGTTTGGTGGTAAACGTTTAACGACTGGCAGGGTAGAAAGTGGAGAGAGACAGGGCATCCAAGATGCCCTGTTTTGTAGCATTCGCCATTCGTTGTGGTGTAAATACTCTCACCATGGCTGATTTTATCGTCCAGTTTTCATTTGGCCTCAGTCTGCTGTCATTCAGTCCCACTTACGCTAGGACAGCCCGCAGCATCAGTCTCTGTGTTTGAGTTTTGCTTTCATCAGCCCTGTCACTAAAAGCAATAAAATATTTTTTAGAGCAGTCACAGAAAGTCCCTGAACAGAAAATGTTAAACTTTGAGCCAGAGGCGGTTTTTTATAATGCTAATGAAATGTAAGCTTCAGGGTTCCTCACTCTGCTCTCTTCCTTCTAAATATTCATATATTATATTTGCATACATCATTTTATATTCAGAATTTTATATGCTTAAAAAAAAAAAAAAGACCAGCCTAAATTGTATGAACTTTAGGCTCCATCCCTATTTGATCTTGTCAGTTTTTTTTTTTTTAAGTTTGACAGCATAGTGTAAAATAAGTAGTCCACTGTTCTTGTGAAGCACTTGGATCTTGTTAAAACGCAGGCTCTGATTCAATGGGTGAAGCACTGGGCCTGAGATTTTGCATTTCTAACAAGCTCCCAGGTGATGCTGATGCTGACTTTCCATGGACCACACTTTTTGCAGCCAGGTCGTACGACAGTCTGCGCAGCATCGGCCACTAAGTCTAGCAAAGCTTTTCCTTTCACTGTGCCACACAGGGTGGTCTCACTCCCCGTCTTGTCACTGAGCACAGTGAAGCAACCAGCAGCATCATCCGATGCCGGCCATGTCTTCATCCGACCCGGTGGGATGCCCACAGTCCCAGACTCCCTTTCCTAGGAAGGTCCATTGCTTACAATCACTCCTTGTATTAATTCCTGAGTGGGTCGGGGTGCTTGGTTAAAAGCAACAGCATTCACTTTATCTAGTTAAAGCAGGAGGAAAGTTATTATGGGTCATAAAGTCGCTTACGGAAATTCCAAGCAGAGATGCTATTCTAACAGGAACAACAAAGCCATTTATGATGCTAGATGTCAAAAGGTGACCAAGTCCTCTGATCCTGGAGAACCGAATACCTCAATCACCACATGTGCCAAAAGATCCTGTCTCCCCGCTGCTGGCTGACACCTCGCGTGGCTCATCTCCTCTTCCCCAGTCTGCAGCCTATTTCATCTGCTTGACAGAACCTGGGCTGCAAGGGAGTCCCAAAACGAGGTGTTTAGGTTCCTAGCCCCTCTAGAACAGGGAGACATGCTAGAAGGGGGTTAGGGCGGATAGTAAATGAGCCGGTCCGCAGAATTTGGATACTCATCGAATGTTCTTGGATAAATGATAAAAGTATTGGCTTCATTTGCTTACTCATAGTTCCTGATCTCCATAATAACATCAATTGACTCACTATATGCTGACTCTGGCTCTACCCGCAACACGACTAGTCATTTCTAAAGTTCGTCACTCATGGGTCACAGCCTCTGGGTCCCCTTAGTTTAAACTCCTGGGAGAGAGAAAGGTTTGTCACCAGCCAGCTGAGAGAGTGATTCACCCCAGATCAGGTGTCCATCTCAGCTTCAATGTGCTAAAGCTATGGAGGTTGAAGTGGTAAAAATCTGACCTCCTAAACCCATCCCTCTTCTGGGAAGGAAAAGTTCTGAAAGAAAGAAACTTTGAAGTAAGGAAATGGCCCTAGAGCCTGTCAGCTTCAATATCTGAGTGAGGTGTCAAAGGAGGAAGAGGCGTTCTCAAAATGAACAAAAAAGACCTTTAGAGATGGAGGAGATGGACATGCAAAGGAACTCGAACTGTTCATCAAGTGTATCGTGATAAACTGGGTCTTTTTTCCCCTCTGCCTAGCTCCAAATATGTTCGCTAATATTTGCCCCTCCAAAAACTTTAAAACTAAACATTAGCCTTTTTCGCTGCCTACACTCAACTTTTTAAAAAAAATGTTTAACTCTTAATCTCTACGCTCATTCCCTTGATCTCCCTACTTCTTCGTAAGCCTCTGACTGTTCTTAGGCCTGTTATGTAGTTTCAGTAAGAATTTCTTCATCTGTAAAACGGAAACAACTGAACCTACTTCCTCTAAATTATGGTGAGAAGCAAGAGTATAATATATGTGAAAAATCACTGTGAACCCTAACACCACTGCATAAGTGGAAGTGATTAAAATGGTGATGAGTTTTCCGAGGCATTAAAGGTGCCTCTTGACATCTAATTAATCTCTGTGCGCCCCTCAGGTGAAGGACACAGTGTGAGATGTGGCTCTAAGACGCTACTCCTGCCTGTGCTGGCTCAGCAAGTCTGCGCCGAGGCTCGGCCCAGATGCCAAGGTGCTCGCCTCTCAGCCCCCAGCAGGGCCTCGTGTACTCTCAGGCTCTGTTCCTGTGACCGCTGCAGCTGCTCACCAACCCCAGAACTAAAATGAAGTCTAGGCTAAATGGGGGCCAGCATCATACCTGCTTTGGGCTTCTGTTGAGGGTCAAGGGCAGTTAAAGCTAGAAAGACCTCAGATTCTCTAATCTTACCCAAGCCCCAGCTGGCCCATTCTCAGACAATGGCACCAGCGGTTACTCAGTTACTCAAGCCAAAACTCTGATGTCCACCTTTTTTCTTTGCTCACCCAGCACCCTTTGCCCATCAGCAAGCCCTGTTAGCTCTGCCTACAAATTATATCCCAAATACAATGACTTATTGCGAAGTCCATTGCTGCCCTCTAGTTTAAGTGTAACCACCATCTTGCCTGGTCTGTTACAATGTCCTCCTTACTGGCCTCTCTGTATGCGTGTCCCCACGATCTATTTTCTGAGAGAAGTCAGAGTGGTCTTCTGGTAACACAGTCAGCTCAGAGTGCCTTCTGCTTAGAACCCTTTGATCACATTCTATCATAATTAGATTAAAATCCATAATCCTTACCACATTACCGGCAGCGTTCGGTGGCGTGCTGTCTCACGGGAGGTCCTCTGCTTCCAGGCACAGGTCTCTGGGCGTCTCACACAGCAGCTGGCACCACAGGAAGCTGAAGAGCTTCCCCAAGCCTGTCCAGCTCCTAGGCTACAAGGCCGGCTGACCACATCTTGTGGGAGGTCGACAGGCCAGGATCCCAGGTGAACAAGCTGTGGAGGCTGTGACCATTGTGGAGACGCCGCCCGTGATGGTTGTGGGCATGTGGGCTACGTGGAAACCTCAAGGCCTTCGTACCTTCAAGACCATTTTTGCCGAGCATATCAGCGATGTGTGCAAAAGGTGCTTCTGTTCTTACATAAATCTGAGAAGAAGGCCTTCGCCAAATACTGCAAGAAGCGGCAGGATGACGATGGCGAGAAGCAGCTGGAGAAGGACTTCGACAGCATGAAGAAGTGCTGCCAGGTCATCGGCGTCATCGCCCCCACCCGGACGCGCCTGCTTCCTCTGTGCCAGACGAGGGCCACCTCATGGTGATCCAGGTGAGCGGAGGCATGGTGGCTGAGAAATGGGACTGGACCCGTGAGAGGCTGGAGCAGCGGGTCCCTGGGAACCAAGTGTCATATTAGAACGAGATGACCAGTGTTATTGGGGTGACCAAGGGCAAAGGCTATGAAGGGGTCGCTAGCCGCTGGCACATCAAGAAGCTGCCCCGCAAGACCCACCGAGGGCTTCACAAGGTTGCCTGTATTGGGGCGTGACGTCTTGCCCGAGGGGCTTTCTCTGTGCCTGGGCTGGGCAGAAAGGCTGCCATCACCGCACTGAGATCAACAAGATCTACGAAACTGGCCAGGCCACCTCATCGAGAGTGGCAAACTGATCAAGAACGACGCCTGCACCGGTCACGACCTGTCTGACAAGAGTGTCAGCCCTCTGGGTGGCGCTGTGCACTGCGGCGAAGTGACCAGTGACTTTGTCACGCTGGAAGGCTATATGGTGGGAACCAAGAAGCAAGTGCTCACCTTCCGCCAGTCCTCGCTGGTGCAGACCAAACGGCGGACCCTCGAGAAGACTGACTTTCAGTTCACCGACACCGCCTCCCAGGTTGGCCGTGGCCACTTCCACACTGTGGAGAAGAATGCATCATGGGACCACTGAAGAAAGACCAAATTGCAAAGGAAGAGGAGCTTAATGTCAGGTACAGATTGCGCAGCTGGCGGGGACTCAATAAAAATTATTTTCCAGTGGGGAAAAAAGCCCATGTTCCTGACCTTGGGGGCCCCGCCTCCCTCTCCGGTTCCCTCTAGGTCCCCACTTTCCGTCTGCATGGTCTCCTTTCTCTTCCTCAAATGGGCTCAGCTCATTACAAACCCAGGCCTTTGTGTACTGAACTTTTTGTTGCTCTAGTTAGTTTAGGGTAGGCCAGGGGTGTTGGGATGGATGGATGGATGGATGGATGGATGGATGGATGGATGGATGGATGGATGGATGGATGGATGGGTGGATATGTGGTTGGAAAGATGGATGAGTGGAGGGCTGTATGTGGATGCATGCGTCGATGGTTGGATGGATGGATGGATGGATGGATGGATGGATGGATGGATGGATGGACGGACGGACAGATGGACAGGCAAGTGGACAAAAAATAAAGCAACCTTCTAGACCTCTATGGTTTTGTTTTCACAAATACCACTACCTGTGGACTAAAGCTTTGAGGCGCTTGGATCAATAAAGTCAGGGGAAGTCAGAGGATTGCGAATCCAATTTTTAACAGTGCTGAGAATGAGAGGCCAGACGTCAGGCAGCCCCTCAGCTGGCCTGATAATTAGGGAGAAGATACTGAGATCTTGCCAACCAGAAACCAGAGCCTGCCTTGGAGGAAAGAGATTGTTAAAGCCAAGATAAGTCAAGACGGGGTCAGGGACATGGGCTTTTTCCCCAAACAGCACTTCTGTCCCCTCTTAATAAACCCATAGATTGTAGCCCTGACAAAGACAGAAAGATAAGAAGCCATTATTTACGTCCCAATAAAATAAGCAGGAAACACTGATCTCATTCTCAGTGGCAGAAAGCAGCTCACAATGAAAGATCATCTTGAGCTGGGGCTTCTACACTTTCTTTCTTTCTCTTTCTTTACGTGTAACTTGTCTCAAGTTGGAACATTTAATTGCCTTCTCACTACACCTTGACTTAGCTCAGGGTCCGGAGAGAGCAGTCCAGGATCACAGCAATTACCGGTTTCTGCAAAAACTAGCTAAGATTTCACGAGCTCCCCTACCCCCAAGTCTCCCACATCCTTCCTCAAGTCCTAGTGACTCTGGGAGAAATATGCTAGGTCTTCAGGACGGGACAACAGCGGGTTCCTTTTAATGGCAAGGTACCAGAGTTCCACATTACCAAATAAACTTCCTTTTTCTCCTTTGGAGAAGGATATTCTCATTTAACTTCCAAGAGTGGAAAGGCAGACTGAGCGCGCTTTGAACGCTAATGCCACCATGGCCCAGCTGTGTGCTCTTGAAATAGCCAAGTTTTCTCCCAGGGGCCATGTATGAGAGGAGAAGAGAAGGGGTGGGAGGAAATCTGTGACAGACCTTCGTGTAAAGGCACCTAACATGGTCCCCGGCAGATAGCTGGAACTTTATTAATCTAGCCCTCCTTCCCCCACCCTCATACCAAGTCCTCCTTTCAAAACTCAAGCACAGGCCCAGGTATGTGGCCAGGTGTAAAAGAACAGCTCTTCCATTCCTAAGCAGCTTTCCTCTGACATGGGCTATCATGATAGTTGGGGCTTTCTGTTATTCTTTACCGAAGGCTAGCGAGCAGTAATGTGACAACCACGTCACTCAGGGGCCGGTCTGACCGGGTTCTAGGCTCCTACTGGCAATTATCTTTTGTCGAACCTGTGACAAGTTATGTAACCTCTCTGTGCCTCGGTTTCCCTTCTGTAACAGTAACACATCCATTCACATCCGATTGTTGGGAGCATCCAAATGAGTTCCATGCAATGTGTTCAGAGCAGTGCCCGGGACGTGGTACGCCCCGTTAAGTGTGAGTGAGGATTACGTGACAAGTTTGCTACAAGAAGGTCTGCTTTAGTGAAATGCCCTCCCCCGCTCCTGTTTTCCTGTCTCACTGGGATGATTATTCCCTGTAGCCCAGGGGAATCAGCACACTGCAGGTGAGGTCAAGTCTCCCCTGGGTGGGGGTAGGGGTGGGGGAAGGGCTTAATGATGCGGGAACAGCTGGTCTAGTGTTCGAAGTCAGGCCTTCAGTGGCTCGGAGTGCCCGTTCTCGGCAGGTCTTGGGTTTTCCTGGACCTGGGCTTCGAAGAGTCCAGAAGTTCGAGCTGTGTTCCTGGATTATGTGCCCACCACAAAGAACAGGTGCAGGGCAGGGGAGGGTCGGGGCCCCTGAGTCTCGGGCAACGGGCCATATTTTGTAATTACCTCGTTTTGTGCTGTTCACTGCTTCTCTCTCTCCCGTTGTGTTTAAGTCAGCCACAGTACATGGCTTACGTCCTACACGCCAACTGCACTCCGCAGGTAGAAGCTGCTTTATTAGCAGGGAATTAAGAATTAAGTCTGAGGCTGCACATGGATTCACCAGAAAATGTGACCGTGGTCAATTAGCGTCGTTTACCAAATGTAAAAGACTGGAGAGTAGAGGTCCGTGGGCCCACGGTTCCTTGGTCCGTCCAATCCTAATTCAGTGTCCCTGCCTCAAGCCAGGGGCAGCATCGGAAGCAAAGAAATAACCAGATGGAAAAAAATTCATGTGACTCGACCTGACCTGCTAGGAGCCTGTCTCTCCGAAAAATACTGATCTTATATTATCATGCTTTTCAGATTAATTTTCTCAAAATATTGATAACGCAGAAAGTCACTAGACAAAACATAAAGAGTAATCGATGTCTTTTCCCACTCCAGCCTCCCCATGTACCTTTTATTCCATGACCTTCACCATTCAGACCAAAGTACCTGCAGAAATTGTCATGGGAAAAACCCAGGATGTGAAATTCTTGGCTTCTAAGTTTTAATAAAAAGCCACAGCAGTGGACTAAAACGGACAGACAGACAGCACGCTAGGAGCATGCATTCTGGAGTTAGACTTCTTGGCTTCAAATACTGGCTCTGCCACGTACCTGGCACATGGGCAAGTTACTTAACCTCTCTGTACCTCAATTTTCTCACATACCTCAATTTTCTCGAGGGTGTAATAACACAAGAACCTTCCTTGGAAAGTTGTGAGCATCGTATGGAATATATAGAGCACTTGGATCAGTGCCTAGTACATAGGAAGCGCCTCATCGATGACAGATGCTATTATTCTGGGAAAGAATATGAGCTGGAAGGACTTCTCCTTGCTGGCCCCAACCTGATTTTAAAAATGACTAGAAAAGAAGAAAAGTACTAGAGAAGCCGTAATAGACTTAGGATGCTAGTGGAATCTTGGAAAAAGGTTCCTTCATCGTACCTGCCTTCCAGGTTGAGAGTTCCACCCCCTCCCGCATCTGGAGTTAGTACCACCTCCTCCCACATCTGGAGTTAGCACCATAGTAGAGAAAGGGGTTTACAATAGAACACGGGGGTAGAGGGGGGAGGCAAAGTCTCAGAGGGATTCATGGTCCCTTCCAGACACTTGTGTTCACCGCCCTCCCCTAAGTGGGCATCCAAGAGAAACAGTGCATCCCCAGAGCTGACCTCCTCACTGAGCCAGATGGAGGCAGGACTGAGCAGGGAGAAGGCCTGAGAGAGCTCCCGCTAGCCTCTTGAGCTCCGGAGGAGACAAGGGAGCACCCCATCCTGAACTTCCCTGGAGCCCATGGGGAAGAGCGAGCCCTGTGGCCTGAACAGCTCTCAGGACAAAGGGAAGAGGGTCTGCCATCACCAGACCGTAGACAATTCATCAAAGTCTTTTTGCATGTGAGTTGTGGGTTTCCGGGAGGCTGAAGATGGGGATGTGAATGGGGCCAGGGGCAGCTGGGAGAATTAAGGAGTTTAAGCCATCGGGAGGTGGGATTTGATGGGTTGCTCGGTTTAGTCTGGAGGACTACAAGGTGGTGACTACTGTTGCTCGTGGGAGGGGGCTCCTTCACCCTTTTCTTTGCCACTGAACAGCTGCTTCTTTCAGCCCCTCTCATTCCTTCACACACGCCCTCTCTTGTTCGTGAGCTAGTTTCTCAAAGGCCAGAACCAGAGCTCTCCTCTCCGCCCTCCAGCCTTTGCTCCCAGGCCCTGGATGCCGTGCGTCCATTCCAGCAGCCGAGAAGCAGCGGGCGGAGAGCAGTCTCACCTGCGAACTGCGTGGTCCTGGGCCTCCCTCAGGTCCTGCTCGTCCCCCACCTCTCCATTCAGGAGTTGGGACATGTGGGGATGAGGAAAAGGAAGCTTGGTGCCAACTGCCATGTTCTCAGCACCAGCGGCATGCCCTTGAGCAGGTCAGGCCACTGTCCGCGGTCCTCGGTTTCTTCCTCTGCATCTCAGACCACATTGCAGCAAAGCCTTCTGGGAGCTCTAATTGTCCACAATGTATTCAGTCACCCGTTCAACTGCCACTTTGCCTTCTCTTCACTGCCTTCCTGTCTCCTCTTCCTTTGACTCCTGCTCGTCCATGCGGTTGAGGCTGAGTGACCCATGGCCCGTGCCTGCCAAAGCATTTTACCAAACTAGACTCAGAAGAGCTCCTGCCAGCTTCTGCCATCTCCCGCTGTCTCCACTCTCTCCTCGTGCCAATCAGCAGCAGTGGTGGCATTTGCAGAGGACATTTTTAGCATGAGCCCTGGGCAGAGGAATAGGATTGCATAATCATTCTTTTAATGAAGGAGAGAGGGGGAAAGGAAGCGAGGGAAATCTTGGCACAGATGCAGGGTTTGAATGAATTGTTGCAGTAAGAACTCTCCGAGTAAAGAGTCGAGGCAAGATCCTGGGCCCGGATGGTTTCTCATTTGCCAGGGAAACACACAGGGCAGGGCAGAGGCGGCATGCGCGCCCAGACAAGACCGATTATTTAACTGAACCAATAACTCAGTTATGTTAGACAGTTGGTCAATTCAGTTGACCTTTTACTTCTGTATGTTTTTTAATCTCAGCTCACTTATCAACTGAGGGGCTGCACATTTTCCTAAACTGGCTAAGTAAACAAGGATATAGGCATCGTTCAAGGGTCTGTTCAAATGCCATCGCCACCCTGGTTCCACCAGCTCAAAGTGATGTCTCCCTCCTCAAACCTCCTATGACATTGTCTAAAGACCTCTCTTGTCGCTCATCATTTCTCTCTTGGAATTTTCCCTGCTTCTTCGTCCAGAAGCTCCTTAAGGGCAGGATGCATGCCCAGTTCATCTGTCCCCTCTTCAGTGATGTGTTACAATGCCAAGAACACGATACACCTTTAAGAAGTGTTTACGTAGGAGTGGGCGGATGAAAAGTGCCATGTGGGCACAGTGCGTATCCCTTTAGAAAACTATTGCATGCCTACTTGCTCATTCATTTATTCATCAATAAATATTGAGAAATTACTATGTGCCAGTTGCTTTCCCAGGTACCGGGAATACAAGCAACGGATCAGCAGGCAAGAGCCCTGCCCCACGGGGCTTACGCTGTGCTCACCTGATTATTTTTAAACGTCGAAACCGCCAAATAGAAAACCGGTAGGTCTCTGGGAAGGAAACTGTGTGTTAAGTGGCATCGGGTTGGGATTCCAGCAAACACAATGACTCTGCAACCTTCTTCAGAACCGCAAAGCTGGTCCAAACTGGTTCCATAACCTCTGTCAGTTTTGTGCATGAGCCACTCACTTCTAATTCTATTCAACAATAACGTTCGCCATCGACGAGGTGCAGGTCCCTAAACTCAGACGACAGTGTGATGGCCACTATTTATTAAAGACCATATGGTATTTTACTTCATCCTCATGTCGACCACAGGAGGAGTAGCAGGAAACTTGGAGAAGTTCTGTAACTTGTTTATGAGGATGGAGATGAAGGGGTCAGAGTTTAAATGTCTTAGTTCCCAAATGGTTTTACTGTTAAACCCAAAGAAAAATGCTAGAGATTACTGTGGTGGCGAATAGGGATTTGAAGAATTTTCATTTTATGTCATTTTAATTTTTACCTTAAAAAAATTATTAATAAGGAACATACATTAATTTGAAATTTTAAATGTGAACACTGAAGGGGAGTTTTGGCTATAAGGTGGTGATATGATGACGCTCATACACAAAACAGCAATTTCTCAGGAAAGTTCTGGAAATATCGCAATAGTGCCATAGAATGTGTGAGTTGTAAGTTGGCATGGAACACAAATCCTCTGCATGTTGGACAAACATTGGTCTCATTTTTTTTAAGTCTCACCTTGAATATTATCTCCCAGCTATGCCAAGGGCAAGGAAAAGTGCCAGCCATTGGCTCAGAGTAACAGAAGAAATGCAAAATTGGGTTTAGGAAAAGAAGAAACAAAATTTAAAGTGAACCTAGTTTCTGGTCCAGTGCTTTACAGCAGCAGTCCCCAACCTTTTTGGCACCAGGGACCAGTGCTCCTATGAAAGTCTAATGCCTGAGGATCTGAGGTGGAGCCGAGGCGGTGATGCTGGCGCTGGGGAGCGGCTGCAAATGCAGATGAAGCTTTGCTCGCCTGCCCATGCTCACCTCCTGCTGTGCAGCCCAGTTCCTAACAGGTCATGGACTAGTGCCGATTCAAAGCCTGGGGGTTGGGGACCCCTGACCTAGAGAACAAGTATGGTCCTTTGAGAAAACCACAAATCTTAGCGTCATAAATGAAATAGTCCTGTGGCTCGGTTTTCTCATCTTTATAATGGGAATAACCATTTCTTAAGATTCAAAAAAGTACCTAAAGTGCTTGGCACTACACCTGGCACATTTTGGGTATTTCTTATATTATTTTCCTCCAAGCTAGCATGGCCACGTCTGTGGTGAAGAACATGCACATCTACTTCTCACATATTCCAATTCCTTTGTGGAAATTTCGATCTCCCACAGCCTCTGAAAATAAAAGATAGTTCTCGGGAGAAAATGACCTAGCTCTATTCACACGACACCAAAAAAATCCCATTCCTTACAACAAAAGGGAGGCGACAGCAGCTCTCTTTCAAGGCAAAAAACACGAGTGCCCTCAGCGAGACGCATCCAGCACTTCAGACCTTGCAAAATGGCTTTTGTGAAGGTTTTCTGGAAAAAAAATAAGGCCAGTGACTCCTTTGACACTGAGAGATGAAACTTAACTGTGTTTTACATCTTCAAAAGATTCCCGTTTCTGCTCTGGCATTTTGCCCATTTCTTTAGACAATCTAAGTACCTGTGAGGGTCTCAAGCAACGTCTCTGAACTTACTTTTCTGTGAATTGTCACGATACTCTGTAGAAGAGCAAGGCTCTCTTGTCCCAAGTGGTGGCAGCCAGGAGCACAGATACGGTGGCCAGCCTGAGAGCAGTGTGACAGCCAGGGAGACGAGTCCCTACATCGGCAAGAACATTTTCTCCAAAGACCCAAATTCTTGTCCCTGCCAGAATGATGCCTGAGAGACACTCCCTGTCCTTGCCCATCCTTCATCCCAAACATACCTGTCTCCACACTTCGTCTGATAAAAGACCCCCCCTGCCACCAAGCTCCTCACATATTCCACGTCCAAGATACACTGGACATTTTGCTATTTCCCAAATGAGATGGACCGTCTACACTGCTTTCACAGCTGCCATCCTTCTGCTGAGAAGGCTTTCTTTCTCCTCCTGGTAAACACCAGCTCATCTTCCAAGACCCTCCTCATTCATCACCTCTTCTGTTGAAACCTTCCTCCAAACCCTCATGTCAAATTACCTCTTCCCGACTCCAGGCTCTCGCGACTGTTGGAATTCTCATTCTCGTTATGCACCATTCAGTTTCGAGAAGATGAAGGAGGAGGGGGCCGTTAAGGTTGCTGTGTGGAAAACCTATTCTCTTAAAACATTCTGCCTCTGTTCCTCCCCTCAGAGGCAGAGTGGGTTACATGGCTGGAGGACAAGCCCATCACTGCAATGTCTAAAGAGGCTGGAGGGAGCCTATCAAAGGCCACGAACATCCGTCATTTTGTCTCCCCTTCCACCTCCATTTGGACCAGTGGGAAGCAGAGATCTGGAGAAGTGTCTCTTCTGAACATCCAAATTGTCTCTCAAGTGGGCTCTGCCAAGGCGTAGCTGGAGAAACTAGCAAGCTCATTTTGGCTCTTAAACTAAGCATCGCCTTCCAACGTGACCTTTGTCATTAATAGAGAGGTATTCTGTTTCTCCGTACGCTGCCCGTTTGCCTCGTTTCTCGGTCGGTTAAGGACTTTGGTGGGGAAGGCAGAGTGCCACATTTGCAGTACCTGAAAGATACATCGAGGTTCCCGTCGATTGTGTGGATGGACCTATCAAGCGTCCGTTTTGTTTACCTATCTAGCATGTGTCTCGTTGTGTCGTACCCACTTGCAATAGGAAATAAAGAAGAGGTGATTAGAAGTGAAGGTGATGAGCCCAGTTTGGAACAGGACGTATCTGAGGAAGCAGCTCTTGAACTTTTAAGATAGGTCTGTGCTGGGGGCATAGGAGACACTGGCACCTAGGTGGTAACCGAGGCTGTGAGTAGGAAGCAGAATTCCCCATGCGAAAGGTGACAGAGACCTTTGCTCCAGTTCTGGGAGCAGCACGTTTCAACCTGGAGGCTTCCCGGAGTGTCTGCCACTTTTCTGTGACTTTCCATGCGTGCCGACCTCGCTTTCAATGGCTGGAGGAGACAGGCCTGCTTCTCTCTCCTCACAAGGCGGATGCGCTTCCCCCGTTCTTTCTCAGCTTCTCCCGTGACAGTCCCCTGATGAGATTCAAGGCCATATCCTGGACATTTTAGCAATCTCCTCGGCAGGTCGCTGATTAATTTTCAAGGCGATTGCTGGTCTGTGCACACAGCAGCCGTCTCTCTTCCGAAGCAGAGACACGCCCGCAGCCCTGTGTTCCCATAACGGTTCAGGTGGAATCAGCCAACATTTTAAAGTTATGTAAGCCTCTGTCAGTAACACTTGCCTGGCATAAGGGTAACGGTTTAGGCGAAAGGAATTAAGAGAGAGAGAGAACGGAAATTGGGGAACAAAGAGAAATAGAGGAAAGTCAGGAAAAAAGGAAATCGGAAAGAATGCAATTGGTGGGAAATAATAGTCAAGTCAATCGTGACGGGGTGTCTTCTCTGTGGCCCCCGCAGGTTCCTGATCTTACTCCCACCGCGAACACTTTCCCCCACCCTCACCTTGCGGCATCTTCTATTTCTTCTTTTTGTGAAGGAGCCGTGATCCTCAGCCTCCTCCCCGGTTTTCATGGTGGGTGAGGCTTCTGCTCCCCTCCTCCAAGAAAGGAGAGTAAGCCCAAGATTCTGTCCTGCTTGCTTCATGCCCTCCCCTCCCTCCGCCCAGAAGGAAGAGCTCACCTAACTGGTGGGAATCTGAGACCCTCCGTGCCTCACTGAGGGGCTGGGCCAACGTGCAAGAGGTTGTCATTTACTAGTTGGCTCAGCCTGTCCCTGTGCTTGTTCACTGCCCGACTCGGGGTTGTAAGAAAGGCACCCCCTCTACTTTCACTCTCCTGGGTGAACCCACCTACTCGGGTCTTCCTTTGTGTGGACCCGGTGCCGCTGGGTTTCCAAGGCAGTTTGGCAATGCTGCCTGCCACTGGCTGAGAGTCGCTTGGATTAGAAGGCTTGCCTCTCCCCACAGGTAGGCTCCAGACTCTGGGTGCGGGGAAGAGGCAGATCGCCTGCTATGGCCCCAAGACAGCATTCTCCAACATGGTTTCCTAGGAAGCTTGTGCTGTGGGACTAACTGAGCATTTTCTTTGCTCTATAATAAGGCTTCTTTGATCTTCAGTCAGCTACCATGGGTTTATCCTTGATTAGGTTAAAATAGTGGTTCTCAAACTTGAGCATACAGAAGGTCACCTGGTGTATGTTAAAACACCTATTGTCAAAACACGCCAGAATTTCCGAATGAGCAGGTCATGGGGGCCTGAGAATGTGCATTTCTAACAAGTTCCTCTCTAAGGCTGCTATTGCTGGTCTGGGGACCACACTTTGAGAACCATCGGATTAAACGCAGGAAAAGAGGAAGGTCAAGCAACACCCTTTCATAACACCCCCTGCATTTGTAATTTCTCGTTGAAATATGTATCCCCCCAAAATTCCAGGAGGGGGTGACGTTGTTGACAATAATGCCTCTGGTGCCACAGACAAATGAGGAGCTCGATAATTATTCATTAATGAGTTAGACGGAACACCTGTCCTTATCAACGGTCCATCTCTATCACACGAGGACATCTGACCCTGCCACAAGACAGTGAGGCATTATTCCATAGGCTTCTACTGGGAGGTGCACAGGCTACCGATTGTAAACCTTCAGAGAGTTTCATCCCCCACAGCTTCACCTGATGTTCATGGGCGCCACTGCCCCAGTGCATTCATTTCCAATAAGAGCTCCAGTGGGGTAAGAACTGGAAGAAAGTAAGAGGGACAGAGGGAGATATTTACTTGCCTGAACAGTCAGGTATGAGGGCCTGAGCAGGCCTTCTGCTTCCAGCCCTTGGTGAGCAAACAGTGCTCTGCAGTAATTGCTATTAAAGCCGATGGCAATAACCTGCCTCGTAAATGGTCT
>NW_006436294.1:1093213-1133885 GCF_000325575.1 Pteropus alecto
GCCTCAGTAAGGTTTAAAAATATCCATGACATCTGTTGATTCTTCTACTTTTAAGAGTGAATCTTTATCTTTGTCTTTTTTGCAGAAGATTATGCTGCAAAGCAGAGAGAAGGAAATGTTGCAGCAGCTACATTTAAAAAGTCTTCATCCCTCCCAACGCTCATAGCTCAATTTGCTGGTCAGTCTGGCCTAATACGGAATCATAGCTCCCTCAGACCCTTGTGGAAATGCAGACTATAAATAAACACAAGGTATGCCTACATGTGAGTACTTGGTACATACGTCAATAATTTCACAGTTTTGAAATGTGGGTGTTTGGTACTTACTAATTTATATATATATATATCCCAGAAATTATGGCCACCACTTGAAACACACAAAGCCACGTCTGCACCTAGCATTTTCATCTGGGGAAGTCTTACTGGAAAGCTTACTATGACTTCTGGCCTCAGTTAAGTCATATATAAAATGGGGATATTAACAGAACCAAGCCCACAAAAATTGTTATGAGAATTAAGAGAGAAAAATGTAGAAAATATTTAGATATATCAATAAGGACCGTATAAATGTTCTCTATATTATTGCTATTGTTGTTACTAGAGCCCACGTGATTGAATAACAACGCCCATCACCTGCTGTAGCTGTGTCAAAGTCCTTGCAGCTTTCCTTTGTATGTTTCTTACTTCCGCCTGGAACACCTTCTCTTCCCATTCTGCACCTATTCTCTCCTTGTCTAAAATAAAATGAAGGGGCCACCATCTCGCTAATCTCCCAAAAGACTAACCCAATCCCAAATCGATGTCCTATTTCGGCATCACAGCCCAAGACCATCCTGTCAGAGCAGCTTTCGTGCTGGATCATTCCTGCCCATTGACAGGTCTGTCTCCTCCTCTAGATTGGGAGTGTCCTCGGGTACGAAGCGGATATGATTGGATATTTAATTTGGAACAAATATGTATGATGAGCAAGAATTAAAAGAATGGTTGTCACTTGTATTTTTTCTAATTTCTTAAAAGGGATTGGGAGGGTGCATTCATCTGCTTCTGCATCAGAAAGGCAAGCACCAGACCTGCTATGCCAGAAAGAAAGTTTGTTATCATTTCAACACCATTTCTACTCTCTCCTAAGTTCTTCGCTGTTCATAAGGGCTGGAAGCCTGAAAGCTACATTTTTCAGAACCCTCTGACACTGGGGTTATGCTTTAGATTCTGCCAGCAGAGGCTGGAAATGGGGTAAGAGGCAGAAGCCATATTATTGCTTCTCTATGTTGTCTGAGTAAACACATGGACTTCAGCAGATTTAGAGACTTTACAAAAATCTCCAGGCTTTCTCCTACAAATCACTTACCTCGATGCTGCAAGCAATTATGATTACTGGTGGCAATTTCTTGTAGCTTCTAGATTACTAGACACCTAGCAATAAAACTTTCAGCAGTTTTTCCTAATCTTTGCTCCTCTAATCCTTCAAATACTCTTATATGCCATCGATTCCCTTTATTAAACCACTTTATACTTGAAATACTTAGCGTAGTCTCTGTTTGCAAAATGGACAGACTAGAGTTGTCTTCTCAGCCCTGAGGGTTTTCCCTGGAACTGGTTGTCTTCCTCCTCTCAGCCTCAGTTTCCTCTTTTATCAGATGAGGGATTGGACTTAGCTGAATCTAAGGCCCCTTCCAGCTCTAGCATGCTGTGAATTGATTTTTAAAAGAATTCTCACTAGAAAAGTATCTTCAGACCTCTCTCATTCCTCATCCCACAAGGCCAAAGGAGTTGCACTTATCTGGCAATAGCAGGTTCCACCCTGAGAAACAATCTTTACCGGGTGAAATTACATTGAGAACCATGAAAGAGAGATGAACGTCAGGTACACGAGTTCAGCCAGATTCCATTTCCCCTAGAAATTGACTTAATGTCCAAAAACGTTTCAGTGAATGGCTACATGTCTATTGCTTTCTTCCCAGTGAAAGCAAATAACTTTCTCTGGACTTGTTCTTAACCTACTCCAGAAAGATTTGCGCAGGCCCTAGCGGAATGTTCGAGTAACTTGGAAAACTATGCATCGTGAATATTTCTTATTTTACTGCTGGCAGAATGCAGTGTACAGTGCCTTCCTTGAATTAGGTTGGAGTTCTGCTGCATTAGTCTGCTCAAGCTGCTATAACAAATATCATATGTCTCATTTCAGCTGTAAGCCAGAACCCCATGAAATACAACATGGGGGGATTTATGAAATATAAGATGAAGAAATCTGGGACTTTGGATAATTTAATAAATCTCACTGAGCCTCGATTTCCTTGATAACAGCTACCTTACACTGCTTTTATGAAGGTTAAATGCAGTTGCGCATGGAAGCAATTCATTAGTAACTTGGAGGGACAGCCTGCTGTCGAGGAAGGGCTTTGGCTTTGAAGATAAACAGATCTGGTTTTTATCCCAGCTGCCACGCTGACTGGCAGTGTTACCTCAGTGGAGCCACTTAACATCTCTGTGGTGGTGTTTATTTTTTTTTACCTAAAATGGGAATATTAGTGCTTCACAGCGCTAATGTCAGGATTAAGTGAAATACCTATGACAGTGCCTGGTCCCTAGAGGTGCACAGAAAATGCTTACTTGTGCCGACAAAGGCAAGCCACGTGGGTTTGCTGGCAACCATCTTGGAAGGGAGCACAGGGATTTCCTGTTAGAGACTCAGGAGGCCCAGGTGGCTCATCTTGGCTTCCCACCTCAGTGCAAATATCCACCAGCATCCCAGCTGCCCCCCTTTGCTGGCAATGTTCTGCTTCATCAGGAAAACGAAAACAAAGCAGAATTGGCCTCTTTGCCTCCATCAATCCATCGCCCTGTGGCATCCCCAGGACCAGCGCGGTGACTCATATGTCAGCACCAGTGATGGGATAAAACCCAGCAGTAATAAAAATGTGACTAGTTCTCACACCTGCAGCCAGGGTTGTTTAGAAACAAAACTCCTACGTGTTTTCCTGAGGTAAAGGCACTGCTCTGGTCTCATGTACGTGGCAAACACAAAAGCACTCACTCAGAGGAAGACATGAATGCTCTGAGACGTCCGGATTTCCTCATGTGCCCACAAAGGTCTCCTCAACCTTGAAACCACCTGAATGCCATATCACCACGCCAGGTTGTGCAAGGGGCCCACTTGTTGTCCTTCGTGCTTCCTGCCCTTGTTGTGCCCTCCCCAACAGAAACCCTCCTGCTCGAGAAACCAGCATCCAGTTACTGACCAAATGTTGAGCGGGTAGTATTGCTTTTCTCTATGACACTCCATCATCAATATTGTCCTCGCAGTACAGCTCAGGATACAGGAGCCTGAAGAGGTGCAGCCACATACCAGGGTTCGCAGACTGGAAGGAGGGTTGCAAGTCCCACATTCTTAGAAGCATTATGCTAAATCCCCGGCCACGATATTTGACCCAGAAGAGCAAGACGCACAGGACAGAAGCAGGAGAGTGGAGCGAAACCATGGGGATAAACCGACACGTGGAACCATGTGACACTGGAGAGACATAAGAATCTCCGTTTAACTTCCCAGTCCATGTGGCCCAATGGTACATTATTTCTCACTTTGACATCCATGAATTTGCCTATGTCAGCTTTCTCTTATCCCCCCCTTGACTTAGGCTGGCTCCAAAGGCTTTTGATTGGCACCAACACGGCTAGAAACCAAATCTGAATCGCAGGGAAGCACAGAAGTCATAGGAAACTCAAAAATGCATATCGTGCTCTGGGCATCATGAGGCATTTGGTTTGGCTGAACTTGAAGCAGATTTTATAGCACTCAATTCAATATATATTCATTGTCTGCCCACTGTGGACTAGATACTTAACTGCTTACTAAACAGACTATAAGTCTATACAAGAACATGGATGCCCTCTTGTAAAAGTTATTATTTATTAGTTAATTGTCCCATTTGCACCTCTTGTCTCAACAGTAACAGCTGAGACACCACTGCTGTCCACATCTATGCAAGATCCCTCAATCTCGGTTACCCACCCAGGCCTGCTGCCTCAGGCAGTACGCATGCCAAGGTCTATTACAGAAATGCTTTCTGCGTATTTTTGGAATCATGGGACTATATGAATTCTCACAGGTGGAGCAGACCTTAGAGGACATTCATCTTTCTAATGTGCAGATACGGAAGTTGAAGTCAAGTCAGGTAGAGTTACCTGCCTAAGGACCACTGTTTATGGCTGACCAGCTACATAATGGGCCTAAGACTTAAATGGAATGGACTTTTAATGGTGGGAATTCAGGAACAATAGCAGGGAACTTCTGAAAGCTGTTTAACTAATGTTACAAAATGAAAATTTTACACTGTTCTTGGTACTTATGGAAATCCTAACTTTCTGCTCTGTCCCATGAGGACATGACCATAGATTAATTGTTCTATGATCCTCCAAGCCTAAGCTCATTTACAGGAAAAAGTCACGAACTCTGCTGTCTTCCAGTCTGGAAGGGGATGGGTTGAATGTCAAATCTCAGTTTTCTAGTTTCAAGAGTTTTGAAATTCATCACTTCCACATACTATAAATGTCCTCTCTGTAGCATCCCTGATAGGTGGACATCCAATTTCTGCTCGAATACCTCTAAAAACAAAGAGTTTACTACTTCATGAGTCACCTTATATACCCATTAGAGAGCACAGATGGCTAGAAATGGTTTCCAGGTATAAGCTGCAATTTGCCTCTCCGAAAATCACAGAGAAGACTTGCTTCTTCCTCCAGGTAGATAATATTTCTTCATCTCTCTGAAGACCTTTCACCTAACTCCAAATCCTTTCCCTTTCATCTTTTCAACCTACATACCACTCCCTGCCCAGCTCCTCTGTGAGAACATACCTACTCTTCTCAGCTTCCTTTTCAACTCATTTAATTTTCCCCAGGAAAACAGACATCAGAAAAATTAGCTTTAGATCACCAATTAGCATCCCCAGGGCTGCAAAAACAGCACAGTTTATCATTTTCTCTTCTCAAAGTAAATTAGTAACATTTACTCTTCTAAACATTACATCCTTTACCTGAATCGTTTTAATTAATTGGCTAGATCTGCAATCGTGGTTGTTAAAGAAACCTGTGTTTGCCTGGGCCTTGCACAGGAGGTGAGGACAGTCTGAAGGGGCTTCTCTGAGATCTGGGATATCAGAAGACAAGAGAGAGATTTCCATGAGGTCATTGTGCCTCATGGAAGAAGGGTAGAGAGAAGGGTGTGGTCAGAATGACTGATGTCATAAGCGAGAATAAGAATGTGCGATAACTAAAAACAATAGGGGGAGAATGACTTGGTGGACATAGGAAAATGATTGGTGACCAGAGATGGTCAAGAAAGCAGAGGAGGTCACCATATTTGTGCTTATCTGGTATTTCATCCATTTTTATCCGGTGATTCCCTCTGGAGTCACCCCACTTAAGTGGCCAGGTAACCAAGGCTGACCAGACCATAGCACAGAAATAGGCTCCATTAGCCAAACTAAGATCGACTTTCCTAAGATTTAATTTAGGACCATTGCAAAAATAAAAAATAAAAAATTAAAATTAAAAATAAGCACTCCACTTTTCCTTAGGATTAATGCACTGTAATGATCATATAGTCATAGAACTAATTTCAGTAGCTCATATTTCTTGCCATATCAAGAGTCACCTGGAGAATGAAGCCAACACATGGATGAAAACTAAACAAAAATGCAATGGGAAATCCATTCTAATTCCATGTGAGCTCCTGGGTTCAACCATTCCTGAACCCTAGACATTCCAGATACAGGAAGCTATTAATTCTCATTTTACCTAAGCCCAGTTGCAAGCAAGAGTCTTGACTAATGCATAGATTAAGTTCAAGGTCTCACAATACTGACAGGTTCAAGGAGAAGTCCACAAACAACTGGAATGCATCTGGTGTATAACTTGGGACATACAATCCAGGCAGGGATGTTCCCTGTTCCCTGAAGGCACCACACTGGGGCTGGAAAGCTATTCATTTAGTGGCTTCTGCATTTGAGGCACGTGCTTGTACTGGGAGTGCAACTATAGGAAGCTAAGGGACAGGTGCCCTAAGAGAGCTCCCAATCTAGTTGGAGATGTAATAAGCCATCACAATGCAACTGTGAAAATAAGAAGATATCAGAGTGCCAAGGGAATACGGAGCAAGAGTATCAGTTTTTTTATGGCTGTGTATCAAATTATATCAAATTCAGTGTCTTAAAACAACACAGGTGGAGGAGGGTCAAGACGGCTGGCTAGATAAAAGCAGGATTCACCTTTTCTCAGGACCTCATTAAAATTAAGACCAAATAATAAGATAATCAAGGTGGAGAACCACCTGTAGTCCAGCTAATCATGATACATACAACTAAGGATATATAGAAAAGGCCACTTCAAAACTGGTGGGAGGGGAAGAGCCATGATGTGGTTTGGTCGTGCACCTGCGCATGGCAGTTGAGCACCAGGAGGGAGAGCATGGCTGCGGAGGTCCCCCTGAAGAAATGAGGGGCCCTAGCCCTACCCAGGGGCTCCCCAACACAGGGTTCCAGTCCCAGGAAGAAGAGTTCCCACAAAATCTGACTGGAAAAATCAGTGGGGATTCTGGCTGTCAAGGTGAGACAGAAGGAACCTGAAAACCCAGACATTTCTCTTAAAAGGCCTGCTCACAGACTTGCTCATTCACAGACACTCACCCTGGCCTCCAGTGGAGGGTCAGCAGCTCAGGAGGCACAAGAGTCATACAAGGAAAGACTAAGTTGTGGGGCACTGAAGCAAGAGCTGAGGGACAGCTGCTATCATTCGTTTGTCAGGACCCCTCCTGGCTAGTCCGCAGGTGGGCACCATCTTGCCTGTGTTGAGCCCTCCCCAACATGGCTGATTCTGAAGCTACACTGGCTGGTGAGATTGGTCTGCCCACCCCGCGTCTCCCTTAACCCTGCCCTACCCAACCCACAAATTGCCCACAGTGGCTCATTGCCAGGCAGCCAGCCCTACCCTGCCCCTTTTCAGGGCCACATATTCATCATGGGGAACAGCCCTCAGCTCGTGTGACCCACACATTTTAGGAAAGAAATTTGGTGGGCCACTGGTGCCAGCACAAGCTGCAGTATCTCTTGGGTGGATTGCAGGGGTCTGCGGGCCCAGAGAGGAGAGCAGCTGGCCTCACTGTGATCTGTGTCTTTTGTAGGAGCCCATGGACTCAGAACTGGCAGCAATTATGATGTTGCATCAGCCTGGTGGGATCAGCATGCTCCACCCTGTGTCTCACTGAGACCCTGAACCACCCAACCCACAAAATACCTGCAGCAAGCCCATTTTCAGGCAGCCAGCTCCATCCTTTGCTTTCCTCGGGCCACAAATTTAACAGCAACAACAGTACTCAGCTCATGTGGCCTGCACATGGCCCATGCATCCCAGGAGAAACTTTTAGTGGCAGGACACAAACCCTGCCCTAAGCTACAGTATTTCTTGAACAGATCTTGGGTATCTGCGTGCCTGAGGTGGGAAGCAGCTGGCCTTTCTGCGATCTGAGACTTTACAGGAAGCCACAGCACCAGCACTGACACAAAAACTGACACTGCACTGGCCAGGGGACATGCACTTGCTATACCATAGTGACTCCCTGAGTCTCCACCCCACCCAACTAAAGGACCACCCAAAGGCTCCTTCAGGAGTACTGGTTCTTTTGCTAAGCTGCCCCAAGCTCAGTACTGGGCATAACCGGACCTTGGCTTGAAGCATCGTCTCTCCCACTTACCTTCAAATCCAGCATAGGCAACAATCATCTACAGATCAATTTGTAGCCCCCACCAGGTACACCAAGCAATCAAAGAAGTGGCTGATCTTGGCCTACTCTGGAGCCCCTGCCAAGGGGTTACGCAACCAACACACCCAGAGGCTGGCATCAAACCACAGTAGAACACCACATGTCTAGCCCCATAAGCAGCACACTCAAAAGGTGACCTCAACAGGTACATAAGCATGCTGGGGCGAATCCCTCTCCAAGGGTCAGCCCCCATACAGCAACTCATAACCTGTGAACACGGCCAATCCCCACAGCCAGTCAGTCCGAGTCAGTTCCACTCACTGACAAGCTAACAGCAATCAAGGCTTAGCTACAAGAGGAGAACACACAACACACACAAGGAACACACCTAGAGCCCCCAACGCAGATGATCAGGGAGACTGTGCCTCTGGGCCACACAGGACAGCTACTAAATAAGGCCACCTAGCCCAGGCTGGGAGATATAACAAATCTTCCTAATACATAGAACTGAACTCTAAGAGGCAACGAAAATGAGAAAACAAAGAAACATGCTGCAAAGTGAAGCAAAAGGAGAAAACTCCAGAAAAAAACTAAGTGAAATGGAGACAAGCAACCAACCAGAGACAGAGTTCAAAACACTAATTACAAGGATGCTCAATGAACTTAGGGAGAGAATAGATGATCTCAGTGAAAACTTCAACAGAGAGAGTGTAAGCATAAAAAAGGACACAACCCCCCCACCGCACACACACAAAAAAATACAGTCAGAAATTAAGACTATAATAATTGAAATGAAGAATATACTAGAAGGAATCAAGGGTAGATTAGATGAAGCAGAAGAGCAAATCCATGAGTTGGAAGATAAAGTAGCAGAAAACACCCAATTAGAATAGCAACCAATGATGAACTATCTGAAAAAGAAATTAAGAAAACAATTCCATTTATAATTGCATCCGAAACCATAAAATAACTAGAAATCAAATTAACCAAGGAGGTAAAAGACCTGTTCTCTGAAAATTAAGTCACTGAAAAAGGAAATTGAAGAAGATGCAAATAAATGGAAGCATGTACCATGCTCATGAGTAGGAAGAATCAACATTGTTAAAATGGCCATACTACCCAAAGCAATCTAGAGATTCAATGCAATCTCTATCAAAATACCAATGGCACTTCTCAGAGAACTGGAATAATCCAAAAATGTATATGGAACTACAAAAGATCTCGAATAGTCACAGTAATCTTAAGAAAGAAGAATGAAATAGAAGGTATCGCACTAACTGATATCTACGTATTCCACAAGGTTTTAGTGTTCAAAATGATGTGGTACTGGCATAAAAGTAGACACAGAGATCAATGGGACAGAATGGAGAGCCCAGAAATAAACCCATGCTTATGTGGTCATTTCATCCATGACAAAGGAGGCAAGAACACACAATGGGGTAAAGGAGGTCTCTTCAACAAATGGGGTTGGGACGACATGCAAAAAAAAAAAAAGAAAGAAAGGAACTGGACCACCTTCTTACACCATACACAAGAATAAACTCAAAATGGATCAAAGACTTAAATGTAAGACCCAAAATCATAAAACTTCTAGAAGAAAACATAGACAGTAAACTCTCTGACATTGCTATTAGTAATTTTTTTTTTCTGATATATCTCCTCAGGCAAGGGAAACAAAAGAAAAAAATAAACAAATGGGATTACATCAAACTAAAAAGTTTTTGCACAGCAAAGGAAACCATTAACAAAATGAAAAGAAAACCTACTGAATGAGAGAAGATATTCGCTTATGAGACATTTGATAAGGGGTTCATAGCCAAAATTCATCAAGAACTCATACGACTCAACAACAAAAAACAAGCAATCCAATTTTAAAATGGGCAGAAGACTTGAATAGATATTTTGCCAAAGAGGAAATACAGATGGCCAACGAACATATGAAAAGATCACTAATCATCAGAGAAATGCGAATTTAAACTGCAATGAGCTATTGCCTCACTCCCGTCAGCATGGCCATCATCAATAAATTAAACAACAAGTGTTGGCGAGGATGTGGAGAAAAGGGAACCCTCATATGCTGTGGGTGGGATTGCAAATTGGTACAGGTGCTATAGAAAACAGTTTAGAGGTTCCTCAAAAAATTAAGAATAGAACTGCCTTTTGACCTAGCAATTGCACTTCTGGATATTTATCCAAAGAAAACCGAAACGCTAATTTGTAAAGATCTATGCCCCCTCTATATTTACAGCAGCACTATTTACAATAGCCAAGATATGGAAGCAACCTAAATGTCCATCAACAGACAATTGGATAAAGAAGTTATAGCTCATTTATACAATGGAGTATTACTCAGCCATAAAATAAATAAAATCTTATCATTTGCAACGACATGATGGACCTAGAGGGTATTATGCCAAGTGAAATAAGTTATACAGAAAAAGATAAATACCATATGATTTCACTTATATGTGGAATCTAAGGGAAAAAAGGAGCAAACTAAATGAAAACAGACTCATAGATACAGAGGACAGTCTAGTGATTGCCAGAGGGGAGAGTTTGGGGGTTGGGTAGAAAGATGAAGGAATGAAGAAGTACAAATTTGTAGTTACAAACAGTCACAGGGACACAGAGTACAACATAGGGAATATAGTCCATTGTGTTGAAATGGCTGCGTGTAGAGCCAGATAGGTGTAGAGTAATGGGGGGATCACTTCATAAACTATGTAAGCGTCTAACCAATGTACTATATGCATGAAACTATTATAAAATACAAATTTAAAACAAATAAACAAAAAAAACCACAGGTATAATCTCACAGTTCCATCAGAAGTCCAGGAGGCTCGGCTCAGGCTCTCACAAGGTCAAAATCAAGGTGTCAGCCAAGCAAGGTTCTTATCTGGAGTCTCGGGGGGAAGAATGTGCTTTCAAGCTCATTCAGGCTGGCAGTAGAATTTAGCTGTGTGTGATGTTGTGACTGGGGGCCCTCTTTCTTTGCTAGCTGTCATGGGGGGCTCTGTGCTCTGAGAAGCCATTCCCATTCTTTCTCATGTGGTTCTCTATATCTTCAAACTAGAAATGGTATTTCGAGTCTTTGAATCTCTCTAACTTCTCCTTTGCCTCCCTCTTCCGCCACCAGCAAAAGAACGTTTCCTTTTAACAGCACGTGTGATTAGATTAGGTCGCCCAGAAGAATCTCCCCTTTTTAATATCAACTCACAAGGGATTTTAATTATATCTATAGTAACCCTTCGCAGCAATACCTAGTTAGTGTTTGGTTAAATAATCGAGAATGGAATCTTGGGCGCATCTTTTTTGTTGTTGTTTGTTTTGTTTTTGTTTGGAATCTTGGGAGCACCTTTTTTGTTGTTGTTTGTTTTGTTTTTGTTTTCAAACTCATTCAGGTTGGCAGCAGAATTCAGTAGCATCTTGAGAATTCTACTTAGCACGACAAGGCACCTAAGTCACACTGTCAGTCATGGAAGACTGCCTGGAGGAAGTGGCAAAGGTCAAGGGAGATCTAGACACATAAGAGAACAGAAAAAAAAAATTAAGCTGGCCAGGGTGAAAACTCAGCAGCAAAAGAGCAGTGCAAGACGAGGACAGAGGGGACGAGAGGACTCCATGATAAAGGGACTTAGGAAGCCCTGTTCCACCTCCCAAATCTCAATCAAGCGTATGTGGTTGGATGAACCTCTGTTCGCTGCAGGTAGGTCTGAAATTGAAGGTTTTAGCTTTGCAGCCGCTGTAGGAGAGGGGAGGTGTCCTAGGTGGAGACTGGCCAGAGACTGCAGAGAAAATGCCTCAGAACCCAGCACACGCTAGGCACTTAATAAAATGTTAGCCTTCCTCTTCCCTTTACCTTTTTGGGTTCTCTTTTCTCTTGAATCTTAATTAACACATTCATTCTCTCAAAACACACTGATTCAGCACCTTTTCTGCCTGGAGTGGTTAGGCAGGAAAGAGACCGAGATAAGTAAATTAGCGTTGATGCAGGAGTCTGAGGAGTCTGGAGGACAGGCTGATGAGGAATGAAAAGACCTAAATCACAGGTGCTGGGGTAGTATCAGAATGGAGGTCGTGGGGTTCTGGAAGCACGCCTTCCCCATCTGAAACCCAGTTTGTGGTGTGGATAGAAAATCTAAAATAGTCAAACTCAGGGAAGCAGAAAGTAGAATGGTGGCTGGTGGTTGTCAGGGGCCGGAAACCGGGGGGAGCGGGAAGATGGCAGCTGAAGGGTACAAAGCTGCAGCTATGCAAGACAGATGGGTTCTGGATATCTACTTACCGCAACAGCACGCAGAGCTCTCGTACTATATTGTGTACTTAAAGTTTGCTAAGAGGATAGCTCTTGAGTGTTTCTACCATAATAATAACAATGATAATCATAAAAGGAGTGGAAAGAAACTTAGGAAGGTGATGGATGTTGATGGAGGTGATGGTTTCCTGGGCATATACTTATTCCCAAGCCCATCACATTATATGTATTAAATATGTACAGCTTTTCACATGTCAATCATATCTCAATAAAGTTTTTTTTTTTTTTAATTAAAACTCAACTCTGCTCTTTGATCCTTGGTCCAGTTATTAAACCCCTCCAGATCTGAGTCATTTTTTAATCAAATCTTTATTCTATTTCTTAATCCTGTCTACTTCAAAACAATAAGGTGATAGTCTTAAACTAAATGGCTTAGATCAAATCCCATAAACCACATAGTCAGAGGGACTTTTAGCTATAAAATCAATCAAGGTAGAATTTAACCAGGACATCACCAAACTTTCTGACCTAGATGACCTAGAAGTGGTTCGATTATCATTCTGCACCCAGTTTGGTCTTGGAATAGGCCCGCCTACCTTGTCACACAGGGTCAGGTTGTGAGGGGCCATGAGCGTTCTAGTAACTACTCCCTTCAGAGCTGAACTGCGATCACAGTTCCTCCGACAACTAACACCCCACCATGCTCATCACTTCTGCTTCTAACTCTTCCACAACAGGATGCAGACACATTGGCATCTTCCACGTCACAAGAACAGCAGGGGGCATGTTCCCACACGCTGTTTCGTAAAAACAAAAAAACAGGTCTTTTGATTCCATTTCAGAATGGAATAATCTGTGTGCTGCAGCTCACAGGTCAAGGGTCTTCTTGGTAGCACACAGCTTATGCAGAGCTGCAGACAGAGGTACGTGTATTTATGTAAACAGAGGCTCACTCACAGGCGAAGATCGTATCTTATTCCTCCTGGAATCCCCAGAGCCTTTCACGGCGCCCAGCAGGTGCTCAGAGCATGTGTGCTCTGATGGTCTCTGGCACACCTCTCCTCTAAAGACTGCTTTAATGACTTCCTTAAGGCAGAGACAGGAAGGAATGGGTTTCATTTATATAGTCTCAAAAGATGACTGTGTCTGTTATTTATGCTTCCTGCGGCATAACGTTATAGCCATTTATCATGTGGGCCAGTTCAGTTACTATGCAGTGGCTCAGGTAGGGTGAGTTATTTGGTTCACTGTATATTTTAATCCTTGAGATTTATGGGGTGCACTCATCAATGCACAGTGGAAGGAGGGAGGCCTATTAAACTGTTCTGAGGCTGATTATAGGGGGGAAGGGGACAGAGTGAGTGACACCTAGGCTGTGTCCATAGCCTTATGGTCACTAGGATGGACCCGGGCTGTGTCCGTAGCCTTATGGTCACTAGGATGGACTCAGAGTAAGTGCCACGCCTGGTTGTATGGGACTAAAGGACAGGCGAGTGGGTTTTACTACTTTTGAAAACAATCCTTATCTAGAGAGCAAAGCGGATGCACAAACTTTGCACCAGACAGAACAGAGTTCAATGCCCAGCTCTGCTGGACGACCTCAGGCAAGGCACTGCCCCAGTCTTAACCCTAATTGTTTCATCAGTGAAATGGAGATAATAAGCCCTTTTTATAGAACGTGTCATAATGACAATTAAGTGAGATGACCTATTTAAAGCATTTAGGTTGTTTGTTCATTTTTTTTTCAATACAGATTTGTTCATCACCTCCAATATGCCTGCTGGGTAGCTAAAAGGTCACATTTCCTTCAGTTACTATATTGGTCAACTCAGGCTGTGAAAATAAAATACCATAAACTGGTATTTTGGTTCACACAACAGAAATCTATTTCTCAGTTCTGGAGGCTGGAAGACCAAAATCAAGGTGCCAGATGATTTGCTTCCTGCTCAGGGCTCTTTCCCCGGCTTACAGACGGCCACCTTCTCATTGTGTCTTCACATGATGGAATGAGATCTCTGGCGTCTCTTCTTATAAGGGCACCGGTCCTACCAGATTAGGGTCTCGCCCTTATGACATCATTACACCTTAATTGCCTTTTAAAGACCCCATCTCCAGATGCAGTCACATTGAGGGTTAGGGCTTCAACTGGGGGGACACAGTTCAGTTTGCAGCATATTCTTCAGGGAAGTTAGAAGGAACCAGCCGACAGGCTGGGCAGGCAGCGCCCTTTCCTGTCCACTTGGCAAACACCCACTCAGCCTCTAACGACCAGCTCCAGTGTCATCTGCTCTGTGAAGACTCCTCTTACCTCTCACCTCAAAATTAAGTGTCCCCTCCTCTGAGGCCCCATTGGACTTCTTTTACATATTAACTGAATGATATTTTATACGGCATTACATAACTATTTGTTGACTTATTTGTCTCCTTTATTAAAGCATAAGCTTCTTGAGGGCCAGGACTTTATTTCATTCATCTCTGTGTTAACCAGGCTTATAACGGCTTCAATAAATAGTGGACAGATGGACGGACGCATATATGGACTCACGGATGCAGAGATGGATGAAGGGATGCTGTCCCAACAGAAAGACCAACGACATATACAGGAGATTCTGAGACTTGAGATTCACAAGCAGGTCACTGGCATCAGGGAACCCTATCAGTAGGGAATCTTAAATTGGGTTTTAAGGCAAAGTCCCAATGTCTGAGGGTAAGGCTGGCAAGAGATTGTCAGGCCATAGCCCTAGGAGAAGACAGAGGCATAAGGTCGTTCACCAGGGAAGGAAAGAAGCAAAAGCAAAGGATGACTTCAGGAACGAGGCGGAAGGCTTGAGTGTGGGGGAGCCCATGCCAGTACCAGCCAGGCGTCAGGGAGCCTCGAAGCTGAATCATGAAGGCGGGAGGCCTGGGGCTGGTGAGATGCGTATAAGGGAATATCTGTTGATCCTATTTAAGCCTCACCAACAACTTTGTAGATTTGGCAGAACAAGGACTACTATTCACCACATTTTTCCGAAAAGGAAACTGTGACTCAGAGAAATCTAATGTTTTGCTTAATGTTACACAAAGGAGACAGGATTTAAATCCTAGGTCTCTGTATCAGCATTCTGGGGTTTCCAGAACAATGCACCGCAGGCTGAGTGACGTCAACAACGAAAATTTATTATCTCACAATTCAGGAGACTGGAAGTCTAAGAGTAAGGTGTGGGCAGGGTTGGTTTCTCCCGAGGACTCACACCTTGGCATGAAGATGGCCACATCTCTGTGAGTCTTCAAATGGCCTTCTCTCTGTAGAGCTGTCTTAATTTCCTCTTTTTATAAGGGCACCAGTCAGATCGAGTTAGGATCCACCCTAAAGACGTCATTTTAATTTAATCACCTCTTTAGAGACCCTATCTCCAAATACAGTCATATCCCAAGACACTGGGGGTTAAGGCTTCACCATACAGATGTTAGGGCGATATAATTCAGCCTACAATAGTCTTTGAGGTTCTAGTCCTCTGCTGCTTTCTGTCTCTCTCAAGCGTCTCACAGAGCAGCACAGTTACTTCTGTGCAAATAACATTAAATAGCACAAGCCTTCCCAGGAGGATCAGCATCTCAGAGGTCTGCATTCCTAAAATCCTGCTGGCACAGTCCAGCTTCAAGGAGACATGGCAGAAAACTCTGGGCCATCAGCACAAGACTCCTGACTGCACTGGAGAAATTCTTACATCACCAGCGCAGGAAGAGCCCTCTTCTGAAGCAATGACCCCTCCATTGTGTGACAAGTGACTTGAACCCGAAAAACAGACATTCTGCAGTGAAATCAAAAGGGACTTATTTTAGTGCCTCCCCAGTAGGGGTTGCTCTCTGCTTCTCTGACAGGCGACCTTTAAGCAAACACGGTGCAGTCATATTGAGGGGGCTCCCTCCCGGCTATTCCCCTTCTCCCTAGGTGCCAGCTCACACCCAGTCATGGTTCAGCAATAAAGAAACATCCCATTATAAATGTGACCCCGGCTTGGCAAGCAATTTTTCAGTTTGATTACGTTTTCAATTAAGTTTTATTCTGGACAGTATTTGGAAGTGATACCTGCAGTCCCTGTAAATGAGAAACGATATTGCTTTGACGGATTCAGATATTTCCTATGCGAACAAACAAACAAAAAAAAGCATTTAAGTTCTGAATGTCATAATCATTATGCCTTTGGGCAAATACACTTCATAGTTCTTCCCATACCTTCCCAGCACTCTCATTTCTAATATACACACTGACACGTGCACTGTTTTCATGAACTTAAATTTCTATTTCTGATTGTGGCAAACAATTCTTTTGCTGTCTTGAAAAATTGGTCCAAGTCCTTAGACTGAGAAAAGGACCACAGCAGAACAGTCCATCTCAAAGACAATATCTGGGCTTTTACTAGAAGAAAAAAGAGCTGTTCTTCAACTTTCCTTTTGCCCCGCCCCCCCATCCCTCTGAAAGCCAAAAAGAGAATTGCTTCTCAAACGATGATAATATCTATAATTCGATGAGCATTTACTATGTGCCAACGTTGTACTAAATTCTTCACAAGCACTTGCACATTTAATCTTCCCAACAATCCTGTGACAGTGGTGCTATTATTAGGCTCATTTTCAAGTAAGAAAACTGAGACTTAGCAACTTTCCCAAGGGAACAGAGATGGTGATAACACTGTGGTAGGCAGAGTTAAATCTCTCCAAAGATATCTACTTCTTAATCCTTGGAACTGGTGAATATGCTATTTACAGGGCAAAAAGAGACTTTGCAGATGTGAGTAAGCTAAGAATCGTAAAATAGGAAGATCATTCTGGCTTTTCTGGGTGGGCCCAATATAATCAAAGGGATCCACTTGCTTTCTCTCATTTGATCTTCCTTTAAAGAGGGACAAGGGAGGCAGAAGAATCAGGGAAGGAGATGTGACCACAGACACAGTGAGCAGAGGAATGTCATTGCTGGCTTCAAAGATGGAGGAAGGGGCCGCAAGTCAAGGAATGTAGGCAGCCTGTGGAAACTGGAAAAGTGAAGGGCATAGATTCTCCCCCAAGAAACACAGCCCTGTCGACATCTCGATGTTAGCTCCATGAGGCTCATTTTGTACTTCTGACCTCTAGAACTGAAAGATAAATGTATGTTGTTTCAAGCCACTGAGATTGTAGTAATTTGTTACAGAAACAATAAGAAACTAGTAAAGTGCCTGCCCAGCTCTCTCCTCTCACGTCTGAAAGTGAGCAAAGAAGAACAACCTTCCAGAATTATTTAAGGATGATGGTCATGAAAGCTTTCCACTTTATCTAGATGATAATTAATGGTTAGGGTATTAGAGATGATCATATACTACCATTCCTATCATTTCTACCTCCCACAGACTTCCTAAAGACACACACACACACACACACACACACACACACACACAATTTTCTCTTCTTCAGATATGAGCCCCCAGATTTTGTAAAAGGAGAACCCTGGGCTAGACTCGTATGGGTCCTTTCAAGATGTGATGCTTGATACTATTTATGCTTTTGCAACCAGCACATTTTCCCAGCCCCACTTTCTCCTAATCTCCTGCTATTTATCATCAAAAATAAACAGTATGTTAAAATGCAATGAAAAACTTCAAAATGAGATTTTTCAAAATATAATGTTCTACCAGAGACCTTGTCAATAATAATACTGCCTTATTGAACTGGTAGAATGGTTCATCATCCCCTTCCAAAAGCCAATCAGAGCATGAAAGAGCAGTGGAGTCTTTTGAAACCATACTTTGGACTGTTCTGAAGTTCCGATCTAATTTGCCTCTCCAACTGAGAGAAGACATCTTCACGTGGTCTCTGGGGTGGATGGAGGGCTTGCCTAGAACCCTGTGCTCAGTATCACCCTCTGGAGGATGGAATGCTTCTGTTCGCACAGAGGTCCAGACCAGGATCTGCCTCACGGTAAAAATTCACAAGATTTTTGCCTTCCCATTCTTCTTCATCAGAACCCTCAGTCACACATGATCCAGATTCATTCTGCATTCCATCCTGAGCACATTGCGAGTCCAAGCTGGCAGCCGGGCAGAGCAGTGCTGCTCAAAGATGGTCCACATGTTAGGGACGGGGACCGAGAGTAAATATTTTAGAAACATATGAAGCAAGTTGATAAGTCACAATATCCTAGTGTGTCATCATTTCCCAGTAATTTTTTTTTTATTGTAAAATACAAAAGTGTTGGTCCGCAGAAGATAGGAACTTAAAAAACAAACAAACGCAGAAAGCCTAGTCCTACACTACACGTAGTTTGAAAAGCTCTGGGTAGAGAATACCCTTACATAAGTGTAATATGATGCAACGACTGCTACCATGTGCAGTTCACTCATTCGATGTGTACGTGTTGGTCATTACAGTGCAGGGCATGTTGGGTCACAGGAGCACAGGCTCTGGAGTCAGACTGCATGGGTTCAGTCCTGGCTCTGACATTTACCCACTAGGTGACCTTGGGCGAGTTTCTTAACTGTTCTTGGGTTCAGTTTCCATATCTATAAAATGTGTATACTAACGGGACTTATCTCATATAGTAGTTGTAAAGGTGGATTAGATAAAGTATATAAACTTGACTTGGCACGTGATAGGCACTCAATGATTTGTGGTAAGAAGATGGAGAGAAGCATTCTGCCAGATAGATGCTAGTTTGGTGATTGAATAAATTGTAGCCTCTACCCTCGGGAGGCAGAAATTCAAGCAAATAAATGCTATTAGTGGGGAGAGGATCGGGGGAGCAGTAAGTGGGTGCATGGGAATGGAGATGGAGTTGTTATTCCTTTTAGCTCCAACTGACAGATGAGAAAACAAAAGTTTAGAGAATCCAGTGACTCGCCCAAGGACCCAGAGGTTTCACAGGAGCCAGGTTTGCGAGACTCCAAACCCCATGTCCACCCTCACTCAGCCCACCCAGGCATTTATTCCACCAGCCACCTGTTTGCAGTAAGTAGATGGAGATGTAGTGATCTGGTCCACAGCTCCCTCTCAACTCAGAGATATAAATATCTGAGAGGGGAAAAGGACGGTGACGTGTTTTCGGCCATGACGGTGTGTGAGCACGAGCACATGTGGTCTGTGCTGCCTCGCGTTTGAACATAAGCGACGATCGCTAGGACATCCTGGCAAGGAGAACAGCACCCGGGCGCACACATTCCAGCATCCGCTCCACGGAGGAGATGCTGGGAGCACGGGGAGACGTGCTTAAGAACAGACGCGCCAATGGGATGGAAAGTCCGATGTCCCCAGAAGAAGCCGAAAGTGGTAGGGACTCGGAGAAGGGCGTGAAGGAGACAACATAATGCGGCCCTCGGTCCGCGGTGCGGAACAAAGGACAGAAGTTCTTGGCTGCATGTCATGGGGGAGAGATCGTGTTTGTAAATCTGAACCTTAAAAAAACAAACAACATGATGTAACAGAAGAAGGCAGCCTCGCCGCTGAGAAAAGCTGAACGAGGCTCAATTTTTTGCTCTCCCATTTATTACTTGTGTGATCTTTAAAAATCACTTTATCTCTCTGTGGCTCAATTCCCTTATCTGCAAAAGGCGGACAATAAAGGGACCGACCTGGCAAAGAAGTCTGGCATGGAGATTAAATGAAACCGTGCGTGACAGGGCTCGGCTTGGCGCCTGGCTCACAGTAAGTCCTCAGTAGATGGCAGTTGAAGGGAGCGAGTCTGCAGTGGCGATGATAAAAAATAAGACGGAGCGGGGCGGGGGTTGGGGGGCGAGGTGGATGAAAAAGGAAAGGGGGCCATAAAGTTCTGCAGACCGCATGAGATTCCGTATTACACTAGCACATGCCTGGCACATAAAAGCATCTCAACACCTGTTAGTCACCTTTTCCTTCCTTCTGAGACCGAGATCTGAGACTGAGATCCCCAGAGCAGAGCAGAAACAAATTTGTCAAATGGTTCTTCGACCTCGGAAGTTCTGAGGCGCAGGCAACGGCGCCACCTACTGCACAGTGGGGGCACTTCTGCTCCTCCTGGGGCTGCTCCTGAGCGAGTCTTGCCTCCTTCACACGTGCTGCCTGATTTATCCCCTCTTCATCCATCAGGCCCAAGAGCAGGGCTGGGGTTGTGGATGGGAAGATGCCACGCAAACTGTCACCTCCAAAATGCTCTGCCATTTCCCTTTCTGACCACCTGTCCTCTCTCCCTGAAACGTAAGTGAAGCTGATACACGTTCCACAAATTCAGTCATCTCAACAGAATCTCAGTCTCTGGGTAAATGTCTGCAAGGGGAGGGTTAGGGGAAGGACAGATGCCAGATCCAATAGATGCTTGAGCTACGCCTCCAGTTCTGTCTCCCTGTTAACTCAGCCACGGTCAAGCTAACCACAAACACTAGCAGGCCTTTAGGGGTGGCTGGACTGCTCTCTTTCCCAGGAAATGACCCCCTCACTCCCTTTCCTTATCTTACACTCTTGAAATTCTAGTCATCTCTCCAGCCCTCACTGGCTTCCCTTTGCCTTGGAGACATGCTTCAATGTCTAATATGGCCCAGGAGGCTCTAGTGGAACTTTGTACTTGACGCTTCCTCCCCTGCCCCCTTTCCTCACTCACCGGTCCATTCACTCTCGCTCATGTTGAAGGCTTCGTTGTAGATGTCATATCTGAAAATTTTTTCCTGGCCCAGACCCCTGACAGGTTGAGCACCCCCATTCTACTTCCACGATCACCATGTTTTAAAATCGTTTCCTCTTATTCCTCTTTTATTAGACTACGGGCATGAGCCGTGTGCAGCAGTCTCCGATCGTTCATTCATCTATGCAACCCAGAGCATGAAGGCCCTTCGATTAATATTTGTTGAAAAGGAAGAAGAATTAATCACTTAATTAAGTCATCAGTACATCAGTGAGTCAAATGGCTATTCTAATGAAGTCCCGGGCATTTGCCAGCACATGACTTTTGGCCAGTCTCTTGCCTTAGTTTTCTCAGCTGTGAAACTGAGGTAGTGATATCTACTACCAGAGATCATTATGATCACAATATCAGGTAATTCTGAAAGCCTATCGGAGGGGCATCTAGACTGCTCTGGAATTAGGTAAGCCTTCTCAGAGGACATGAAAAGTAAATATATAAATGACAAATAATGAATGGATGTAGAGCAAGAAAACGGAATAGGACAAGGGGCATGGTGACTGGCACTCTGGGGAGGGTTGTCGCATCATGTCGAAAGTGGTCTCGATTGTAAGGTAGTGAGGATGAAATAATGGAATTAATTAGAGAAAAAAGCATCACAGGCAGAGGGCATTAAAATGCAAAAGTAATAAGCCAGCTCAGGTGACGGTACCCACTGGGATCCTTGTCTTTTTACGTGTTATCTCCTGCATTCGCTCTCCCAGGAGAAGATACAAGAAGCTCCTGCCCAATGCACAAGCCGCATCTGAGAACTTTTGTTCTCAGACTCTGATGTCTTCCTGTGTGGCTGGCTGGGCTGAAAATCAAGAAGATTCCCATAGGTCCCCTTTGCCTTTTCTCACCTCACCTAGGAGTAGTAAAAAAAAGGGGGTGGGGGGGACGATGATTGAGTTTTGAAGATTCAGTTGGGTGCAGAAAAAGAAAAGATGAGATTTATAAAAAGATAATCTATTATTATGAGATAGATTATCATTGTCAGACAAAGCCACAGCCATGGGAATGAGGAGGGTGCGTTTGAGAAGCAGTGACTCAGAGAGATGTATAAAAAACATCCATAGCTGTAGTCCAGGGTGCACTGAAGGTGGGAAAGAAACCTCAATGTTGAGTGAACAGAAACTGTATAAAATGGGCACTGTTACCTTTCCTCCAAGGTTTAGTAGAAAGACCATGAGTTTGGGAAGCCGATAAGTTTGTTTTCACATCCTGAGACCATTAAAAACGAGATCTGCGATGTTGGGCAGATGAGTCAACCTCTGTGAGCCTCGAATTCCCATGTACGAACAAGAGAAACAATACTTAAGTTGCAATATTCTGAGGAATACATGAGATGGTGCAGAGTAAACACTCAACATACGTTCATTCCTTTCAGACTCTTGCTGGGTCTGCTCATCTAACTTACCCAAATGAAAATCTGAACAGGGTCCCAGGAGACCATGCTATGTGGAACCGATCCTAAAGTCAGTTGACACGAAAGGAGTTCTTCAAGCTCAGGGTTGTTTAAAAAAACAGCTAGGACCAGATCTCTGTGTAGGGTTTATATAGAGATATCAGTGTAACCTTGAGCATGAATACACTGAATATGCAGAAAAAATTGCAATCATGTACAGGAGTCACTGCCATGTGAGCATGGAATGCATCGCCTGCTGGTTCCTCCTCACAAGTGCATAGACCTACGCACTTAGCCAGGGGTAGTGGGGCACGGTCTGTTCCAGCTCCACGTCCATTTCTGCTGCTGCTGCCCTGCTGTGTGACCCATGTCCAGTCAGCACTGATGTCAACCGCCTCAGATGCTTCTCTGAAATTTACAAGCTTTTTTGCAATTGGAGAAGTAAATGGCATTCTCTTCTTCTTCCTTAAACTGTAATGTTTTAAGATGGATCTGCCTTTTGACTCAGCAATTGCATTTCTGGGATAAATATCCAAAGAAAACCCAAACACTAATTCATAAAGATCTATGCCGCCCCCCCTCCCATGTTCACAGCAGCACTATTTACAATAGCCAAGATATGGAGGTAACCTAAATGCCCATCAACGGGCAATTGGATAAAGAAGTTATGGTTCATATATACAATGGAATATTACTCAACCATAAAAAAAATGAAATTCTACTATTTGCAACGACATGCATGGACCTAGAGGTGATCATGCTGAGTGAAATAAGGTATACAGAAAAAGATATTTACCACATGATTTCACTTATATGTGGAACTTAAAGAACAAAAAGAACAAACTAATCAAAAACAGACCCACAAATATAGGGAACAATCTGGTAACGGCCAGAGGGAAGAGGAGTTGGGGAGGTTGGGGGGCTGGAAGAAAGGGGTGAAAGGTTAAAGAAGTACAAGTTAGTAGTTGATAGATGGTCACGGGGATGGGGAGCACGGCATAGGGAATGCGGTCAGCAGTGATGTAATGGCTAGGTGGAGGGCCAGAGGGATGATAGAGTAATCGGGAGATTGTTTCATAAACTATATAAATGCCTAACCAGCGTACTGCATATTTAAAATGAATAAAATAAAATGCTTTAAAAAGATCAACATAAAAACTATAATGTTGAAGTGAAATAGCTTGCTTTTCATTAACTTTATTACTGTATTTAATTTATTCCTTGTTATCCTCATATCTACTCATGTTCATTTAAACTCTCTTCCAATGGGCAACTATACTTTTCGCCTTTAAAATTTTGAAACACATCCTTTTGCATGCATGTGTTTAATTCATCGACTAAGTGATCACACCTTTGGTCATTTTTGTTCTTCTGCCTTCCCCTTGACTTCCATCACTAGGCTGTGAGCCTCTCAATGATGGGCCCAGGTTTTATTCACATTTGTCTCTTCAAAATTTAGAGCACTATTCACATAGTAATTCTCAAAAAAAAAAATGCATATGGATTCAAATTCTACAATGTTCCAGAAACCTAAAGAGTACACACATGAAATATTTGCAGTGCAATTCAGGATGACTTAATTATGCCTGCTGACACAATTTGTGAATGCATTACCCGAACTCTGCACACACTGAATATTAAAAACCAATTTGGGCTTTGAGATAGAATCTGAGGAATAACAGACTGGACGTCGGTACGGTGCGGGGGGACAAACGTTCAGGCTCCCTAGGAAGGGGAAGGGTTTGGTATTGATCCACACAGAACAGATAGTTTTTGTAGAAATTAATTTTGAATGAACTCATTTGAAAGGGTCTGGAGCGTAGTGGAGAGCCCATACCTCCTTTCTGAGTCTGAGTCTGTGGAAAGCTAGAAGTTGGTCAAAGACCAGTTCTACCACCTACTGCTTGTGACACTGGATGTTGAGCTTGGCAAGGTCTCTGTGCTCTGGATCTTACACTGCAAAGAGAAGAAGAAAGGCATTTCTGTTTCTTGGAACTGCCGTGTGACCGATACGGAGATGCCAGCTGTGCCGTAGTGAAGACATCGGGTCTCAAGATCTATCAGACCTCCTCCTGTACTCGTTAGCCAGAGAAGCGGGGGGAAATCACTCAACAGCTTACATCAGGCACCTCCCAGAACCTGGAGTTGGAGTTATTGGAAAATTGAAGTAACACATAGAACCTGAGGCAAGTTCTTGTACGGGATGGAGAGGGACTGTCACCTGGGAAGCCTGGGAGACAAAAATGTGGATTCCACTCCGGTTTCACACTCCTCTCAGGAGGCATCTGATTGGCTCAGCTTTGGTTTGTCTCTTTTCCTAAACCAATTGACCATAGCCCAGGGACAGTGGTGTGGGGAGAGACAGGTTAAGAAGTCACAGCTTGACCAATGGGGCAATCTCTGGGTGCAGATCAAATGACATAAAGCATTTCACTCACTCCCTGATACATAATAGACATTCAGTATATTATTATTGCGTGACACTGTTTTGCAAAGTGTACAAGGAGAAGCTTATTATTTTCCCATATGCCTATTATTTTGCTGACCCTGTGCTCCATTCCACAGAGAAGAGAGATGTGTAATTAATGTCCTGCCTGCAGGAATCTTACTGTCTCGATGAGAAAAATGACAATACATAGTTGAGGGCTTGATTTTCCAATACAGACCACAAGTGTCCAAAGATAGAGTGAAACGAAAAGAGAGAGGGGTTGTGGGAAATGAAAGGAAATTCCAAGAGACAAAGTTTTAGAAGAAAGATAATTTGGAAAACAAAATTGATTTTTGAAGCTGGACTAGAGAGTGATTTTCTGCTCCATTTCCTGAGCAGTCTCATCCTCATAACTAAAACAGACTTATTTATAAAGCCATTGATTGCCTTGTGTAGAGAGCTAAGAATATAAAATAGGAAGAGGTATACTCCGTTCTGACAAAGGCAGAAATAACAAGGAATGCGCACTGATCACCCCTCCTGTGCTTCCTCTGGATCTTTCTCTCTCTCTCTCTCTCTGACTCTCTGCTTTGCCAAGCAATTTTGTTTTATCCCCACAAATGAAGCAATTTGCATGATTTGTGGTTGGCTTTGTTTGTGTTTTACTGAGAATTGTCCTATACCTCCATCATCAATTATCTTGAACAAAATCATGAGGATATTTGAAAATAAATTTAAGGAAAAGGTCTACAGCCATGCCACCCTGAACACGCCCAATCCCGTCTGAGCTTTGCCAAGCAATGTTGTTTTATCCCCACAAATGAAGCAATTTGCATGATTTGTGGTTGGCTTTGTTTGTGTTTTACTGAGAATTGTCCTATACCTCCATCATCAATTATCTTGAACAAAATCATGAGGATATTTGAAAATAAATTTAAGGAAAAGGTCTACAGCCATGCCACCCTGAACACGCCCAATCCCGTCTGATCTCGGAAGCTAAGCAGGGTCGGGCCTGGTTAGTACTTGGATGAGAGACCACGTAGGAAGAACGGGAAGAAGGAAAATGTATCACACACACACACACACACACACACACACACATATCCACGATCAAACTCTAGCACTAGGAGATAAATGAACATCCCCAATAATCTAATTCAGCCTCTTTGCCTGTTTATAAAATGGTAATAGAAATATCTCTTAACATGATAAAAGGGCTGCGCTCTGATTATACCTGTGGATTTCTGTCTCTCGCCTCTACTTCGTATTCTTTCTCGTGTAGGCATTTCAACATTGCCGCATCCTGATTACCCACAGCGAGAGGCAATTTCATAACAAAAGGCCATACAGTGCAGCAAGACCAAGGATAGTTTGGATATGACATCTTCAAAAGTGGTGTCTGTTCTAAAGCTCAGAAGCTGGAGGGGGTGGGGGTGTGTGTGTGCGCGCGCGTGCGTGCGCGCGCATGCGCACTTGAGCGCACATGTGCCTGCATGCAGGCACATGTATATAACACTGAGGCTGATTTAAAGCTCTTCATTCAAAGAGACTATTGGTCCAGGAAGAATAACTCTGAGCCTATCTTTCCTTTATTTTACCAAAAGAAAAAATAACCAACATTTTTCATGGTTTATCCTAGGTATTTTATACCAATTAACTCATTAAATCTTCAAGAAGGTACATATGTTTACTATCGCTAGTTTACAGATGAGAAAACTAAGATGTTAGAGGTGAAGAAAATTGCCCAAATAAACAGTTAGTATGCTCTGAAGACAGAACTTGAACCCCGGTCATTTGACTCCAGAACTCAAACTCTTAATCCCTTCGCTATACTGGCAGAACCCCCACATGTCGGAACCCAGGAGACTTCTCTTAAAAAGCCAACTTAAAATACAATCGCAAATTAAAATGTTCAATTTCAGATCCCTGGCTTCAGACAAGATGGCTACACAGATTAACCTGATCGAGAATTGCGATTCTTTGCTTTTTTTTCCCCTCTAACTTTCTATCGATGAACTTCCATTCTCTGTGAACTCTCCGCCAGATGGATAGAATAGCTGTTGTCCCATCCTATTCTGCAGAGAAGTGATCTCATTTAGGGTATTGTGGTCTTTTGTGAGAGCTGTGGTTATTATTATTATATCTTAATGAAATATTCGCTTTGCGCCAGGCTCTACTCTAAGCAATTTGCAAACATTATGTTATTTAAATCATGCCACAACCCCACACGCTATTACTATCCTTACCGTACAGTTGAGAAATCAAACTCAGTGTTCGAGGAAGAAATGAGATCTTGCAAGTAAAGCCCACTGTTCAGTGCCTGGTGGATAAGAAGCACCCCAAATTTTAGCTGTTGTTATTCCCACCAGCTTTATCACTCATCATTACTGTCTTTTTTACTGTTGCTTTTGCTGTTTTTTTCATATCTTAGAGGAGGTATAGTTCAGATTAGAACTCAGAACCTGGGCCCTTCCTTCATCATCCTACAAAGTCTTTCTCCAGAAATCAGCAACCAAGATGGTGAGAGAGCTGAGAGCTAGAGCATCTGAAGAATCTTTAAAGATGAAGTGTGCTCAGCAGAGTGTAGATAAGACTTGGGGAAGAGGAAATCATAATCTGTGCATTCTCTGTTGCAATGGAGGACCTAACTGGGACCAACGGTTGAAACTTCAGAGGGGCAGGTGTTGCCATCTACGCAGTGTGCATTGTCACAATCCCTTCTGACCAGCAATGAACTGGCATCCCCTGCACAGTAGCCTGTGTTCCTGTCCTCTGCAATCCGGAAGCAGAAGACAAACAACCGCTGTCAGAGACTCTGGGGATAATTTCTGTAAGGTAACGCCACGGAAGAGTTCACTCCAAGTGCCCCTTAGGAATCTGAAATGCCACTATCCATTAAGGTGCAGACCCCTGAGATTCTACAGTTCATCTGCTTTGTCCCAGCCCAGGCACCCAGCCCAAGTCTTTCCTTTTTTTAATCTTCCATTCCGCCCCTTTCGAGTCTCAGGACCTCAGAGCTTAACTGATAAATGTGTATGGTTTGGGGCGGATCAATATATCACACCTTTTAGTGAAAATAAACAAAACGACTAAATCTTAATTGAACAAGCTATATGTTTAGTAAAGAAAATTAGAAAATATTTTTAAAAAGAGAAAAACATAATTCACCCATAATTCCTGTTAATATATTGATGCCTATTTTTCAGATTGTTTTTTAATTTTTATAATTTAAAATATGAATTCTTGAAATACAGACATGGGTCTAAATTTAGGAATAGTCTATACAGTGACAGGCTAAAAATTATACATATTTTCACTGCAATACACCAAAATTTGAGCGCTTAACTCTGTGCCAAGCATTGTATCAGCTATTAGCAACACATATCTGAATAAGTATAAACCGCTTATCTCAAGATGCTCACAGGCTAGTGCAGGAGACCAACAAGTAAACAGCCTATTAAATGTGTATGCACGTAATAACAGTTGTGGTAACAATAAGCACATTTAGGTTTATTCGGCCTCCTGAAAAGAATAATGACCATGATTATACAAATAATGGCCATAATCACAATAACTAACAGCATTCAGAATTTTTACATTTATTTCAGCTGATTGCAACCTTATAACCACCTTGGGAGTTGGTAAGCATTTTTATTTTGAGCTTCATTTTAAAAAGGAAACAGAAACATAATGGAAAGACTGTGAGCTTTCAAGCCAACCAGACTTCCATGCAGCTCCAGAGTCCGGCTCTGGCTGGCAGTGTGGCCCTAGGCTGCTCACTTAATGCATTCGATGCCTTTCAGGGCTGATCTCAGGTTCATAAGTAGTATCTATAACACGCCTGGTACATGGGAAGTACTGCCTAAAATGCAGATTTTATTACTGGTCAAAGCTCTGAATATGTCAATGTCTTGCCCAAGGTCATACAATAGAGCAGGAACCCTTACGTGTATGATTCTAATCCTGTCGTCCTCTGAACCACGCCAATTATAGCACTTAGATAATCATCTACTGGTGGCAGTGGACACTGCCAAAAATAGAGCAAGTGCTGCCCTCTTCTCTGTCTCTGTCTGTCTCTGTCTCTCCCTTTCTCTCTCTCTCTCTCTTTCTCCACATCTATAGATAGATACGTGTGTGCGTCTGCATCTAAAGATATACATTTTACACATTTTCTTTTTTTTTTCCTCCTTAAGTGTCCGGGATGAGGGGGATAAAGTTGTCTGATATTTTCCGAATAAAACTGCTTTCCAAATCCCTGGTCCACAGTCCATAATGTCAACACTAGAGACTGCAATTAGAAGAGGGAATTACAGGGGTTCATTACACCTGCGGAGAAATCCATCCTGAAACTGCAAACCATTCACAGTTCCTCTGCTCCTAGGACATGGCCCATTTACCTTCCAGGCTATGACTCCACTCTCCTGTGGACCAGACCGAAGAGCCCACCGGAGACCTCTGAAGACACCAGCGTGGCATCTATTTCAGTCTGATGGGCAATGAGTCCCTTTTACAGAAGAGGCTCACCTTTCTTAGCCCCTTTTAAAACACAAACCAGGGCTGATAAAGAAAACCAAAGGGTAGCTGTGAGGAGGAGGCTCTAAGCCACCAGGGGACCGACCGCCTGCTGGCTGTGAGTCAGCAGGGTAACAGTGTTGTGTGACATAAGGCACAATGCTGAAACCAGCGAGGGCACGTGAGTACAGCCACGGAATCTGGAGCGGCAAGAGACTCTCGGGCGGTCGTTTTCAACAAAAATGTTATTTGTTTTAATGCAATCCACAATCAGAAATACATGTTATAGTTACCACCAAACACCCACATATATAAATAAATACAAAACTTTTATGAAATAATGACTATCCTTACTACGTGTGATGCACCTATTTTCATCTATTCTAACCCATTCTATTCCGTCCCTCTTCCCAGTAAATTAATTTCTCAAGATGCCAACAGATCATAATGTGTAGTTTTAGGAGAAAAACTTCTTTGGAGACTCATTCAATCTCCCAAGCAATGCCCACGCCAACTGTGATTCATGCCGGTGCAGTCTTCAAGAATGTCAAAGTCATGTAAGAAACTTGAGTTACTAGGTAACGGCAAACAGTAATAATGATACTCGCCAACCATTCTGAGCACTCACTATATACTAGGCTCCACACTTGGACTCCAAATCCATACCCTATTTAACCCTCACAACAACCCTTTATGTGGTTCTCTTATCACCTCTATCTTCCAGATGAGGAAACCGAGGGCCCCCCACTAAAGGCTAGCTGCTTCTCACAAAGGCCCTCTAATCCATTTGGAGCTCAGCTGTCTGTAGTTGAGAGAAGATTCGGAGCCAGAGCTTTTGTTACATTTGCTTTGCCCCTTAGATGTCATTTTGCCCTGGCACTCAAGTGCTTTTGGATGTCTCCCTGCTTTCTGTACCAGGAAGTTGATAGGCGCACAGACCCAGGCTGGCCAAATGACAACACTGATCCAACAAAACATCCTCGAAACTATATTCTGATGTGATTCTCTCCTCTACCTTCAGCCAGTCACCTTTTCTTATCAGGGTCAAAAGTGCTACAGCAGCTCCAGATGCCGTAAGCCGACTTGACTTGCATCTGAGGCAGAAAGAGAGGAAAGGAAGGAAAAGGGCTTTCCCTTCAATATTTTAGGTTGAAAACCTTTTTTCTGGAAGGCCTCACAATTCTTCTGTTTATGTCATTGGCCGGATCCCTGTCACCAACTTCTCTTGGACCCATCTCTGCTGCACCGTTTAAGGTGAGCATATTACTGCTTGTACGAATCCTATTCTAACCATAAGGAAGGGGCCATGATGTTGGAGAGGCAACTAATAGTGTCTGCTACATTGCTTTTTGGCATCTGCATGTTGTTCACTTTTCCAGCCATATCTCTCCTCACCTCCTCCCAAAGTTGAACACCTATTCAAACTTTACTGAACTTTTTTTTAGCCCTTTCAATGTACCATGTGCTGCTAATCCTAAATCCTTTATTCTTGCTTTTCCCTTTGCCTAGAACATTACCTCACTCCCATCCTCTGCCTTCCTAATCCCTACCCTTCTTCAAGGTCTTGGATTAAATGTCCTCTCCTTCAGGGGACCATGCTCGAGTAAGGTCTGCTTTAAGTGTCTCTCCTACCTGCTCTCTGCTTGGCTGAAATTTACAGAGTTCAGAGGCCTTATCTGTCATTATCTTTCTTGTGTGTAGCAGTCACTGGGTTTTTTTTTTAATAAATATTCATTGAATAAATGAGTAAAGTCATGGTTATTAAGTACAAAGGGCACTGTATTTTAATAATATCAACTTCAAATACGTGCCAAAAGTTGTATCACATATTCACAACCCATGTAACATAATGGCAGGATGTATTCATCCCTATTTTACTCAGTTGGAAAACCAGATTCAAAGGGATCAAATTACATGTTCAAGGCCACACAGCTAGTGAATGGTAGGGACAGGATCGCCTCCCAGTCTGACTCTAGAGCTCAGGGGTTATCCACCCCACCACACTGCTGCCCAGTAAGAGATGCATATATTTGACACCCCGCTCCAGCTTCGGTTTGCAGTGTGACCTAGAGTAAGGGTTGACAAATGTTTTACATAAAGGGCCAGACCGTTAAAAGTTTAACTTGTGAGGGTCATATAATCTGTCATAATTAATCTACTCTGTCGTAGCTGGAAAGCAACCATAGACAATCTGAAAACCAATGAGTATGATTGTCTTCCAATAAGGCTGCATTTACAAAAACAAATATCAGGCTGAATTTGGTTCACAGGCTGTAAACCTGCTCCCCTTATTTAGCTTTGGATCCTTCAGCAATAAAACTGAATATTTTGGATTTAATGCAACTAAGGTAACTTTCTACTCTGAAACTCAATTGCTAATTATTGTACAGAAGCCCAGAAAACATCCTGTTATACTCATCTTATTAGTGATGGGAAAGATATAATGGAAGGTTTTATTCAATCAAAATATAAACATAAAAATTTGTGCTCCAAAAAATATTAAAAAGAAATAACTACTGAGTAGAGAGTTTAGCCATATAAACTAAAAACACAAAGAAAGGAAAAATTTAGCTATATATTTTCATGTAAGAATTATTTGCTTTGGCACTTATACTCTACCAAACAACCTAACACTTTTTGAAAATACTCTTTCTGTTTTTAGCCTCTACCATTTCTTAGAATGCAAGTTCCATAATTCCTCTAGTCTTTAAATGTTGGTTCTTGCTTTTAGAAATCTGTAATTAACACATTTAGAAACCATTGTGAATAGGGTTATTCATTATAAGTATTTAGAAACCTATAAATAAATATTTACTCACATCACAGAATTATTGTGAGTATCAAATAAAATGATGTACCTGGCACAAAACCTGAAGGAAAGGAGGTGTTTCATACACTGTGGTTGTTGTTGTGTTATTAATATTATTAAGATGCCTTTTATTTCATACTGATGTCAGAGGCAACATCTTATTCATTAGAGCAGTGGTTCTTAACTGAGGCAATATGCTCCCTGGGGATATTTGGCAACATCCAGAGACAGTTTTAGTTGTCATGACTAGGGGTGCTCTGGCATCCAGTAGGTAGAGACCATCGATGCTACTAAACATCCTCCAATGCACAGGTCAGCCCCTCATGACCAAGAATTATCACTATGGTCAATAGTGCCAAAGTCAAGTAGCCTTGCATTAGAGTAACCCTTGTACTTGGTCCAGTTCCAAACATAACACGGAGTAGGTTGTCAATAAATGTGGTTAAATGAATGAAAAAAAAGAATGAGTGAGTGGATAAAAGTAGTCAACATCGTGCCAATATTTTGCTTTAGCCTCATGCTTTGCTAAGGAAAACCGGGTCTATTGACTCCACAATATTTAATTGATGTATACACTAGATTATATGCTTCATGTCAGCTGGGACCCCATATGTATTGTTCAAAGTTAAACTTCCAACGCATGGCACAGTGATGACACATAATCAGCACTCAAAGGATAGTGGCTGAATAAATGCATAGTCAAATAATTGAGGGAAGTTTCCTTTGCCTATTGTACAAAATTCTTTCATTTGACCATCGCTTGAGCCCTATTATGTCCTGCCTCTGTCCTTGGTGCTGGAATGATAGGGCTTTCCTTCTCACTCTCCACCCCGCCCCCATCCCAGCCCCCAAGGATACATTTACATGTTAATATAAAATTTCATACCACTCTCAGTTTTTCCACAAGTGGGAGGAAAAAAATGTGTAACATAAACCCCAGCAGCAAAGTACAGCCCTGCTTTCTCAACACTGACAGGTTGTATGCATTTTTATGGGGTAGAAATAATATGTAGAGATAATTATGCTGAAGGAGCTGAGACAGAAAATGCAGGACTGGCTGCTGCACAGGTAAATACACAATAACCAGAGAATTCCACTGAGCTCCAGGCGCAAAGGAGACTTCAGTCCCCCAGAGCATGAAATAAGAGTTGCTTGTTGATGGAAGAGGCAGTTATTACAGAAGGGTTTTTGTTTTCTGTTTTCTGCTTTTGTTTTTGTTTTAAGACATTTCCCTGAAGGAAAAATAAGGAACGTTTAGAGAAACATCAATTCTAAAATCTCCCATTTGGGAGATTCTGTCATTTCTAGGAAACATTAACCTTGAATTTATTAACCCTCGGATGCCTATAGATGTAGGCATAAATCCATGAAGTGTCAAAAGTTCATGTAAGATTATTTTTCAGATCTCTATTTTTCACTGGACTTCTGTGATCAGATTCATAACCCTCCAAAAAGGTTAGGAAGCTTTCAACTACTTCTCTAGAACACTTTAATCACATTAATTAATATTCTGACTATTTAATCAATACCAGGTACTCTACTTAAGAACTGTCCATACACTCTCTCCTTTAATTGGAAAAAAAAACCCTTGAGGTAGGCAATTTTATTGCCCCTCATCTTCTAGGTGACAGGCCCGAGGCATAAGGAGATTAACAGACTTGACTAAGTGTGGAGGCCAGACTCCAACCCAGCAGTTCTAACTCATTCACATCAACTGTCAACCAGAACTCAACAGTGCCACTGCTAACATGGGTGAATTCCTCCTGGCTAACTATCTACAGGGTTTTGAGCAAATTATTTCACTCCTCTGATCCTTGAATTCTACATTTATAAAATGGAGTTAATAATAGCCATCTCATCAGGTTTTCATGGGGATTACATATAACACGTTTAGCCCAGAGTATGTCACGTATAAAGCAGGCAACAAATGGTAACCATAATTATATAGTCCCACTACTTAATTTCCTGCCACTTTACCAATGAAGAATTCAAAGCTAATTAAAAGTGATTTCTGCTGTACCTCATCTCATCCAACATCAGGAAGAAAGCCCTCTACCCCACCCCGATAGGGGTTACCACAGAGCAGTAAACAATTCCAGCGGTGACAGGAAAAGGTGATCCTTAGTCTAGATATCAATACATATATTTGCAAACTTTTTAAATGATATTAACCAGTTTCACTCCTGGTTTTTTAATTCATTCACTGGCGGTTGATCTGAGAATAATAAAAGGGAAGAGTTGGTAAGGAAGAAATTGAATTGGTGTTCCGTCTCTTTATTAGAAAAATCCTGATGAAATCACTACCTAAGTCATTCTCTCAGCAGAATAGCATAAAAAGATCAAACAGTCATAGGTTTTGAAATTAGACAAATGCTAGCTTCAAATTGAGCAAACCGTGTGACCTTGAGCAAGTGTTTTAGCTTCTCTGATGCCCACTGCACTCAAGTAAAAATGCGGTTAAATGCCCACTTGACAGTGTTTGCAGAAGACTCAGATGAGATCATAAAGCACTTTGAAAACAGTTAAAGAAAGGCTCTGAAGTTCAAGAGGCATGAGTTTGAATCCTGTTTCTTACCACTTAAAAGCTCTGTGAGTGAGCAAGCTACTTCACTTCTATAAACCTCATATTCCTCATCCCCAAAATAGGAATGATATTAGTATCTACATCATATAGTTGTTGTGAAGATTAGTAGCTGATACATGTGTAGAGAACTTGGTTAACTGCCTGGTAAAACTTTAGGTGTTCAATAAATGCTAACTAATAAGTATAATAAATTATCGTCCTTCATGATTTTCCACTGAGCATTGACTACTGCTGACTACCTCTGAATTGATCTGAACATTCATTCATCAAACATACACTGAGTAATTACTCTACGTCAGGCTTTGTGCAAGATTTTACACACCACCTTTGAAAGACTGCTACTAATACCAGAAAAAGAAAATAACATAGAATTTGAGGGGACGTGAAAAGAGACTTAAATATCTGAAGAATTCTTAAATTAAAAAAAGAGTTTAATTTCATCTATATAACTCAAGAGGAAAGTAAGGACCAAGTTAAGAAAAATTAGAAGACAGAGCATTTCATTTTGCATAGGAAAGATTTTTCTACTGATAAGATCCACTTAAGAATGGGATGGTTAATCTTGAAAGATAATGAGTTTCCTATTATTGGAAATAATATAGTTTGTCTTCCATTCCCCGCTAAAGGACATGCAGGGCTTCCGAATATGCTATGTCATCTCAAGTCTCTGACTTGCATATGCCATTCCCATTGCCTAGAATGATCTTCCCCTACCACACGAGGTCATCTCCTAGTCAAGGTTTGAAGTTTGCAGGATCCTTCCCCAAAGTGACCCCATTCTCTGTGATCCTGTAAGAAGCTATGCATCCTCTATGACAGTGCTTCCATTGTTCTAATTTTTACAATCTATGCCATCCTCATTTGGCTGCTTTGGGAGCCAGAACTGTGTTTCTTTCCATTTTGTGTTCTTTTAGGGCTGACACTCTGCCTGCACATATAATCCTCAGTCAGTAAGTGCTGAATGATAATCTGTAATTTCTCTATCCTGGGAACATCAGAGAAGAAATGGTCTGCATCATATTAGATCACTTCTATATCTGGTCTGTACCAGTAAGGATAGGCTAGCCCTCTGCTGGGAAACATACGATCCAAAATCTCAGGTGTTTACCCATATTAGATTATCTCTCACTCTTCCATAGTTATCCCTAAGTCAGATAGATCTCCAGGGCACTGGTGCTCCATGATGGGTCTCCATGATCAAGGATGCTTCATGTCGTGACTTCACCATCTCAAATCAAGGCTTCCATGATCATAGCAGCAAAACATAGACTGAAAATCTCAAAGGTGATTTTTCTTGCCTCATTAGAAAATAACACACTTCACTTCCATTCGCATTTCTGGACAGAACTGGTTTCATGGCCTCACCTAACCTCGAGGGGGACTGGAAAATATCATTTTCATAGGACTAGATAAGAGGACCAAGAAACAGGATGTGTTGAATTCATAAACGTCATCTCTGCCACATGGTCATTGGGATGTAGTATAAAATATTTTTAGAGTGCTATTCATGTTGGCCACTCTTCAAAAATAATGTCTTTTTGGAATTTAAAGCATGTACTAAATTTCATGCAAATTGCAGTATTATCTACATATCTAAATATTATATAGCAATTTAAAGTTATATTAGAGAAAAGGTTTATAGAATGTCAATGCAAAAGTGTTACAAATTAATATATACATTATGTCTTCAGTTTTGTCAAAGAGTAACTAACACATGTCCACAGGCATAAAAAGGACTTGAAGGATAGACACCAATGAGTTCAGCCCAGTTATCTCTAGAAGGTGGTGGTTATTACATATACTTCCTTTTTCTTCCTGTGCTCTTTTATATTTCTTATTTTTTTACAAAAAAAAAAAAAAGAATTATTACTTTTGTTAACCTAATTTACCAAAACAATGTACCTACTGAGCCAAGAAACTATTAAATCACACAAGAATGGAATTATCTTTCAGTGATTTTCATCTGGATACTCCTGGGGATTCATGAACTCTGCCCAAAGGGAGCAGGGCTTTTGCCTTCTCCTAAAATGATAGTTCTGAAAATAATACCCTGCAGAGTTCAGACTTTACATGTGAGAAATGCCAACCCTAAATTTCAGGAAAAAAAAATTACCAAGGTGTGAAAACGGTACCAGCACAGGCTGTGCCAGGTGCAGGGTGAGGGGCAGGACTCAGCAGAGGCTGCAGTGGTCATCAAACCCATCCAGGGGGATGTGTTGAGAGCTTTGCAAAAGTTCAGGAGCTCAGGTGCACTTTCAGACAAGGGGAAAGAATGCAGGAAAAGGTGGAGGAGAAAGTCAAGACAGAGAACGGAAGAGACCAGGGAAGACCAGGAAGAGAGAAGGGGTAACAGGATATGGGAGAGATGGAGGGAAGAGAAGAAAGGTGGGAGGAGGACGTGGGCAGGAGAGAGAGCTAACCCGTAGAGTTTTTAAATCAACTACACCTCACTTCGGACCTTGTTCTGCCTCTTACTACCTGTGACCTTCATTTTAACACTTAACCTCTCTGCTCCTCATTTGTATTTGATCTACATGTTTTCGATCCAAATAATGCATGAACATAAAATGTCTAATAATTTTACACAGCTAACAACTGTCCAACTTTTCTGTTCTGTGCCCACAGTTCTAAGTCTTTAGTATCTGAAGTTCAAAGTTTATTTCCATTACTTTCTGGCCATGGCTAAATTTCACTACCTCCATCAGCTTCAGTTTTCTTATGTATAAAATGAAGAGATTAAAACCTGTCTCATAGCACAAGTCTGTGCAGAGGAAATGTTTCTGTGCAGGGGGAGAGAAGGCCAAAGCAGCCAAAGGATGAACTTGAATTCAGTGATCCCTCCCGCAGAGCAAGGTTGAGTCTACTACGCTCAGCAGCCTATGCTCAGTCATTTAGAATCTACCAAGAGGAGATTCACAGTTCATCCAGTACGACTCCCTCAAAATACAGGTGCAAAAAGTACAAACTCAGAGAGGTGACTGACTTGCCTAGGGTCACACAGCAAATTAGCACCTCAGCCACAACTAGAATCTCTTTTTCTTGGCTCCACATTTAATGTTCGTTTTTTTCCTCCCCCATTACATTTTACTACTTTAAATACCAGTCAAAGGTTAGATGACCTGGTCCTTGTTCAGATTGCCACTAGTCAGCTGTGTGACCTCGGACAAAGGTCCAATCTCTCTTGGCCAGCCAAAGAATAATAACACCTGCCCTACTGCCTCAAGTTTGGTGAACGTAAATTGATATAATGGACCAGAAAGTGCTTCTGAAAGTTGACAGGGTGCAGGGGGGCAAGAGAGGGATAAAGGGAGGAAAAGAGGGGAGGGAGGGAGAGAGGAGGGAAGGAGAGAGGGAGAGAGGGAGGGAGGGAACAAGAGAGAGCAGGTTGTTATGACCGTAATACACCTATTTTCTATTTCATTAGCGTAATGCCAGCCTGGTCAGGGTATGTTGGTACCTGAAATAACCTGATCAGTAGCACCATGGCCTGGATGTGCTGTAAGCCAGAGGCCCATGTGCTAAATTCTACTCAAAGCAGGGAGAGGCTGCTCCACTGAAATGCCTCTTCATTGTCACCCACTTAGAGTCTTGGAATGTCTTGCCTGCTGACATCCCTGTCCTCTTAGCCACTATACACCTTTCGAGCTGCAGGAAGAGGCCGGCTGTGTGAATTCTCCCTTTGAACACGTGGTTGTGCTGCACACGCTGCCCCAGGGGCTGCAGCTAATGGCTACATTTCTCAGATAGCGCCCTGCTCCTCGGAAAGCCCCCCTTCCCTTCAGGCCTAGCAGGAGCCTAGCTGAGGTCACTACATGACTGAGGGTTAGAATGTAGAATATGGATCCCCTTAGGCATCATTTTGTCACATACTTACGGCTGTGTGACTTTTATTCGTTTTTTTCCTCTTCTGAATGCCAGTCCCAAATATTGTTCCATTAACTCTTTCTCTAATTTAATTTTCATGTACATGCTTCACTCAATTTGTCTCAGTCTCGCTGAAATAATCTTTCATGCAGTCCTTGAGCAATAGTTTCAATGGCATCTTAGCAATGCCATCATTACAGAACTGCTGCCTATTTTAAGCAATATTAAAATACTGTATATAATTTACCTGAAGAATATTATTTTACGAGCCAATAAATGTCCCTAGGTCCACACCCACAAACCCTACAGTTTAAAAAATTAAATTTGAATTTCTAACTCATGAGTGTGTTGGTTGGATCCTCCAGGAAGCAGGGCTATACCACAGTTAGGAGGACAAGAAATTTATAGAAGGGCAGGACTGGGTAGGGAGAAGCTAAGATTCATGACGGAGATGTGATAATGTCTCAGCCAACCCATCAGATGCTACGGAACAAAGGTCGCCCATTAGAGAAGGCCCACATTAGGCAGCAAGAGCCAGGCCTTGGCACCTTCGCCAGGCTCACTCCTAGGCTGGGGCTGCCTGAGGAGAATGTAGCCTTGGCTCAAAGCCTAAGGCAGATCCTGGAGGGATGGACAGCTGGTAAGCAAGAGCATGCCACAGAGAATGCAAAACAACATGTATTTCTCAAACACGCACTTTTAAATACAATCAACGCAACTGGATTTTTAAAACAATTAATTTTAGTTGTAGCAAGTCCTTTCTTCCATCGTCCTGTACTAAGCCCAGTCCAATCTCATCAGCCTCAGGGCTCACCTAGGAAACACAATAACCTCAAAGCATGAACGAGAAGAAACCCCCTGAAGGGGTCGCTGCTACTGTGACAAGCTTTCCAGACCACACCCTCCCCTGAGGCTTGATCTCTGAAGAATGGGTCATCTTCAAGATGACAATCCAGGACCAGATAACAGGTGATTTCTTGAGAAGAATCAGAGCTTTTCCCCTGGCCAGTTCACAATTCTGAACTTGTTTCTCTGGAAACCTTGTACAACCTACACCTTCATCATATTGACTTTTTTCTTACATAAAAGTGTGTAGTGAGATGAATGGTGCCCCCCACCCTCCCATCCCCTCCAAGACGTGCCCATGCCCCAGAATCTATGGGGACGACCTTATTTGGAAAAACGGTCCTTACAGATGTAATTAAGTTAAGGATCTTGAGATGAGATCATCCTGGATTATCCAGGTGGACTCTAAATCCAGTGACAGGTGTCCTTATAAGAGACAGAAGAGAGGGCAGAGAGAAGAGGAGCCGGTCCTGGGAAAAGGGAAGTAAGGATCAGAGTGATGCTGTCACAAGCCACGGAATGCCTGGAGCCCCCAAAAGCCAGAGAAAGCAAGGAGGGATTTTCCCCTAGAGTCTTTAGACAGAGAGTGGCCGCCGACACCTTGAATTTGGACTTTGGCCTCCAGAACTGTGAGAGAATCCATCTCTGTTGTATTAAGCCTCTCGGTATGCAGCCACAGGAAACTAACTTGAGCTCCTAACCTGGCAGAGAACAGTTGGGTAGGGTAGTAAAGTCCCATACCTGAGCTAGAAAATAGACTCCAGCAGCCCTACCCTACAAGCTCCTAAAGTGTGTTTCCAAGCCCCTGGCTTCTGGGTCTGGCACCTGGGATTCAGCAGGGAGCATCTGTCCCACAGTCCCATGAATGGACACAGTTACTCCAAGTCGAAGCACTAAACTGTGGTTTCTATCAGTATGAAGTGTGGAAACCAGGCAGAGGGAAATGTCTGCCACTTCAGCGCCTGGGGATATGGGCTCCCTAACAGGCAGTAGACATAGAGATTAATATAATGTAGCTTTCTGTGAAGTTCCTGTAGAAGGTACAATAAAGGCCCACACATCTGGCTTCGGAACATGTGGTCAGATGGACAGTTATATTTGGGGCAATGTGCTCTTTTTTCTGGAACAATAGAAAAATGAGTCCCTTAGCAAGAGCCCCAGGAAAGCTTATTACTTTCATAAAATATTTTTTCTTTCTTTCCCAGTGCTTGGTAAAGATTAAAAACAGAAGACAAATTGCACTTCATTGCTTGTTTTTATGTGTGTGAACCAAAATAAAAATCCTATAAAGATTCAATTAAAAAAATCAATAAAGTTTCTGAAAGAACTGTGTAATCTGAAGTTCTCCTTGTATAGACTCATAATTTGGGGGAATACACAGAACGTTTGCAGAATTGCTAATTAAAGGAATCGGCTAAAATGAAATCCTATTTCCCTGAAATCGTTCTGAATCATCAAATCTGGGGGCTGGAGAAGGGACACAAGAGATCACTTTGTCATCTCCCAGCTCAAACACTAAGCCAGAAAAATCCTTGTCTGTTCTTTTCCATAAGCTTCCAGAGGCAAAAAA
>NW_006436294.1:1133899-1147386 GCF_000325575.1 Pteropus alecto
AAAAAAAAAAGAATTTTTTTCCTCCCTTGGTAGGGACTCCAGTCAGTGAGTCATGGACTCGATATGCGTTGAGCATTTATTTAGCACCCAGTTTGATACTAATTGGAAAGAATAAAATTATTCTTGGCATAGCCTGGGCAGGTGGGAGAGATGAGGCATTCCAGAACCTCAGCCTGGTAGGTCCCTAAGCCTTAGTCCTCGCTGTTCCTATGTCGTATCATTTTATTAGCTTCCCTTCCTTCATCAGAAAAAGTGGGGATAAAATATTACCTACCTCATATGATTGATGAGAGGATTACAAGAAAGAACAGGGACTTCGAAGGCAGACAACCTTGACTAGGATTTAGATCTTAGCTTTGCTCTTTTATTATCTGTGTGACATGGTCATGATTCTTAATACTTCTCAGCTCAGTTTCCTCATCCAGAAAATTAATGAGCAAAACACCATGAAGGGCTATTGTGAAAATCAGAGATAATTTACACAGTATAATGGGCGCGCATCTAATTAATGACTTGCTGTTATTGTTGAAAGCATTTCATCGACTGCGAGTTTCTGTATAAATCTTAAGAATCCTTGTTCCATCCAAAGCTTTCATCGTAACCCCACAGAATGAGTGTATTGAGCTGTCTCACCTTGGTTGAATATCAACATAACAATTTTCTTTTCCTCCCATCACTGTCTCCTCCCCACTCCCCAGCTCTCACCGCCAGTGGTGTATATACCTCAAAGCCTCTTGCGGCTGGCATCTTTGTGCCTGGTTGCCAAAGTCTAAGATGGGGCAACTCCACTCTGCTTACGGTGTGGAGGAAATTCATACATCTTTGGATGCAAAACAGTGGAAGGAGAAGGAAGCTGCACCACCGACCCTCTGCCTGGCAGTTCTTTCCTGAACTTTTCACCTGCTCAGGTAGGCTCAGGCCAGACCAGCAGGTCCACTGCCTAAGCAGATACCCAACCGGCACATGAGATGCTATACTCTTCCTCTCTTGCCAATGTTTCTGCCTCTGCCAGGATTCTCTGGAGTCCCGTACCACTCAGAATGGGGGATATAAACATTACAATCCCTTCGAAGCAAAACTCGTTTCACCTTCAGTTCTGTCTTCTTAAAGATGCCTAGGACTCCTTCCTCTTGTCTCCCATCTTCATTTATAAAGAGAGAAGATGGTGGGGATGGCAAGGAAAATGGCTGATCCACTTGAGCTACCTCTTAATAAGCCTGAGAGAAATGTTCACCCCAATGTCTGTTGCTGCTCTCTCTTCACATGTTACTTTGTTCTCAGATTTGAATCTTAGTCACCACTCCACTCAGCATCCTAAGATACCTGACTCACTCTCGATGTTCTCAAGAGATCTCACATATGTTGAACGAACTGTGGGACCTAACAAGCCCTAAACATTGTGGCAATATTGATATTCTGTTTTGGAAATGGCAGCGAGATGGGCATGAAAGGAAACTCATTGGAGGGTTCTTACATCCAACATTCCTATTTTTTACAAAGCCAGGATTATACAGCAGTTTTCCTTTTATCCAGCTAAACATTACATTCAGAGTTCATATAAAATATTTGGCTTCAAGTCCACAAAGACACTTAGATTCTTTGTCACCATCTACTCTATCTTCAGTCAGTTACAACAAATCTGGGTTGAGAAGACATTTGTTGACGATTCTGATTACCAGTCGATGGACACTACTCTTCAGAACTGTTCTGTGAAGCAGACGTTATTACCGCTCTCTTACGCATAAGAAAACAGAGCCACTGAGAAATTAGGAAGATGAGAAATCTCAAACCTATTGCATGAAATTCAGCTTTTGAGTCCAACTTTGATGCTCCTTCCACCTCATGATATGCCTGCCTTATGCTCCCAGATATTCTCAAAAGGTGCCTCCTTGAGACCACAGAGTTTATAGAAGGCAAGGTTATAAGAGCTGCCTTTGCAGGACCTTGCAGATAATAGAAACTCCACCACCCAACAACTCAGCCATGGGAAACCATTTGACCTCATATGAAAGTGCTATGTAAACAGCCAAGCACTCCAGGAAAGCCAGCTACTATTTTCTTCTCCACGGGGCTTCTCCCCTCCTTATTGTTGTGCCTCTTAGAGCAGTTAGTTCTCTCCGCTCGACCCAGTTTTTAACTGTTTGTTTCTGTGTCTCTGGTTAAATGCTAAGCTCCTTGAGGACAAGTACCTCGTTTGCTTTTTCTCTCCATCCCTACAGTGCTCAGATTAATATCACGCAGTACAGACTTGTGATACAGGAGCAACAAGTTAACCAAAGGGAAGACTCTCATACACTGCTCTTGGGACTAGAAATTACACATCCATTTTGGAAAACAGTTTAGCAGCGTCTGTTGACATTGAACATACATGTATCCAATTACCAAGCAACTCCATTCTTGGGATATATGTGACAGAAATGCCTACACATACTTAGCAAAATATATGCTCAGGCAACACTATTTATAACATAAATCCAATGTACATCTGTAGTCGAATGGATAAGCGGATGTATGTTTATGTAATGGAATATTACACAGCAGTGGGAATAAGTGAACTAGCACTACATGCAACAATAAGGATAAATCTCACAAATATCTGGCAAGAAAACCAGACAGAAAAGAACACATATTGTATGATCTCATTTACGGAAATTTCATAAGCAGCTAAAATTAATCTATGGTGTTAGAAGCCAGGATCATGGTTACTCTTTGTGGGGAATAATGACTAAGAGGGTTCCGAAGGGAGTCTTGGGGTGCTTTTTATGTTCTGTTTCCTCATCTAAGTGCTGTTTACACGGGCCTGTTCAACTTGTGAGAATCCATCCAATTTTACACTTTTCCATATGCATGTTTGATATCAACAAAAAGGTTGAAGAAAAGAATAAATCAATTATTGAATGAATGCGGGCATCCAGACAATGGAACATAGTACAAGTAGGCTTTGATAAAGGTGAAGAGTTTGAGAAGACCTAGGACGATATACATGAGACCTCTATAATCTGGCTGTTTCCCATTTTTCTAGCCTCATTTCTGCCATCTCCCCCATAACCTGTGTTCACCCTTACATGATTATTCAAGGTTTTTTGGTTTTGTTTTTACATTCACTGCCAGGTCACTGCAAATTTCTCAATTACCTTACATTTCCTGACCCCTTTGTGTATGATGTTGAATCTACCCAGGATATGCCTGTTAAGGAAGTAGGTCAAATTTTGGTTTTAATCTATTTCCTTCCACCAGACAATGTGAGTTTACTCTTCCTCTTACGAGTAAATATAGAAACAAAAGAACCTTAGCCACTTAAACTGTATTGTTTTTAACTAAAAGAACTGTATTGTTTTTAACTAAAAGCTGCTGTTACAATAAAAATATTAAACACTCAGCAAAAATATGTCCCTACTTGTCACAAATTGTTGGTGTCTTGCCCATGTGACCTGTTCCAGCCATTACTATACAGGAGGTACTATGTCTGCGATCTACACTCCAAAATGCAGCACAAAAGGAAGTGCAGAGGCCAGGGACCTGAGCAGGATGATATACGCACTTATGTTCCCTGGCACCAACATCCAAACCAATGTCTTTAGCTATATCTTTGATATCATTTCTGCAAACCTGGATGGCCATCATACAAAGTGATCGATCCCTGGCCAGTTATCCCATGATCATCTGAAACACGTGATATCCTTGTCTTTCATTTGCTAGCAAGTGAGGAAGGGGTAGTCAATCAGGCAGTAGAGAAAATAGTATATTGACAGCTACCATCTGTAGGGTTTATTGACTTCTCGTGTGGGCTTGTAAGATTACAACAGTAATCAAATGGTCAAAAAAGTGAAGGACAATACTGTATCCTGGTGTGTGTGTTTCTTTGTTTTGTCTTTTACTAACCATCCCACTTTATTTTCTTGGAACTGAAAACTGTGGTCATTTCTCTAGTTACAAAGACCAAATTGTTAGGAGCTGGAGGAGAATAACAATGCTCCCAGGCCATTTTTGGTAGTTTTCGCATGCTTATGTGACTATGCTAAGTATTAGAAACAAATGCTTTCCTCCTAACTCTCAAGTCTCTATCTCTTGCTTTCTGATCAAATTTCTAATTACTGCACAAGCTTTTTCCTTATTTTATTTGAAGCTTTCCTAGACCACCTCAGAAAGTTCTAGAAGCTCTAAATATGTGCTACTATAGTAGTTTGCACTTCATTAGATTAAAACCCATTAACCCTAATTCTAGTCACCTGCTCACATATTACTGTCCCCCACAAGAGTCTTTATCTCTCACAGATGGAGAATGGTTATCACAGTATACCTGTTTCCTAGAATACACAGTAAGCATTCCAAAAATATCTGCTGAATTATCCTCCTCGTTGAGGGAATTTTCATCAAAACAAATCAAAAGCCTTAGCAAAGTCAAAATAGACTGTGTGTTTCCATTTTTCTATCACTCTGACAGAGAAAGAAAACAGACTAGTCTGATGATATTGATTCTACACAAAGCCCTGCTGTTTTTCACCCCAAACCCTGTACTCTTATGGCTGCTTAGGAATTGATTTCTGGTTGGCTTGTTTGTTTTGCAATATGACATGCTGATGGATCCACATCACATTGCGCTGTCTTTTCTCGCCTTCCATGAGAATGGACTTTAAATTGCTCCTTTCATTTACTTTGACCACCTTCCACAAACTTCACAAATCATTTTTAATCTTTGCTAGCAATTGTAATGTCCCAACTGGACCTTGGGTAAGCTTAATCTTGTGATTAAAATGCATCCTGCTTACTTGAAATGTACCTAAGTTTCCCCCAGGCCATTCCGGTCAAGATGGTGGGCTAGGTAAAGGCAAGTTTGCCTCCTTCCATGACCGCATTAGAATTACAACCAAATTATAATACAAACAAGGTGGAGAATCACCTGAAGTCTAGCTGATCATAACACATACATCTGAGGATATAAAGGAAAAGCCATATGGAGACCAACAGGAGGGGCAGAGATGCAACAGAAGCTGGCCCCGCACCCACGCATGGGGGCTGAGCTCCGGGAGGGAGAATGCGGCTGCAGATGCCCCCCCCCCCAAGGAGCGAGGGGCCGTAGCCCCACACAGGGGGAACCCAGCCCAGAGGTCCAGTCTCGGGAAAAGGAGTTCCCACAAAATCTGACAGTAAAAATCAGCGGGGAATTTGGCCAACCGGGTGAGACAAAAGGAACCCGAAAACCCAGACGTCGCCTTAAAGAGCCCCCGCAGAGACTCACTGGCTCGCAGACACTCACCCTGGGTGCTAGAAGAGGGGCAGCGGCTCGGGAGGGGCTGAGTTGTGTGGTGCCGGAGTGAGGGCTGGAGGGACAGCCGCCATCGTTCCTTCGTCGGCCTGCTCTGGGCCAGTCTGCAGGCGGGCGCCATCTTGCCTTGCTGACCCCTCCCCCGACACGGCCGATTCTGAGTCCGCATTGGCCGCGAGATCAGCCAGCCCCACCCCGTGTCACCCCGGAACACCACCCCACCCCACCCACGAACTGGCCTGGAAGGGAGCGTTGCCAGGCAGGAAGCGCCACCCTGCACCTTCCCAGCGCCACGTACTCATGGGCAGGCGCGGCCTCAGCTCGAGCCACCCTTGTGACCCACACGGCTCAGGAAAGACTTTCGGTGGCCAGCCACTGGTGCTAGCCGGGTCTGCAGCGTCTCTTGAGCAGACCGCTAGAGTCTGTGTGCTTGAGGCGGACAGCAGCTGGCCTCGCTGTGATCTGCGACTTTTGCAGGAAACCGCAAACTGGCAGCAATCAGCATTGGCCTGACTGAATCTGCTCACTCTACCCCGAGTCTCTTGAGACCCCGCCCCATCTAACCAATTGCCCACTTGGACCCGTTGCTGGGCAGCAGCCCCACCCTGTGCTTTCTTTGGGTCACGAATTCAACAGCGAACATAGCAGCCTTCAGCTCACAGGGCGTGTGCACGGCCTCTGCATTTCAGGAGAGATTTCTGGTGGCAGGCCACAGGCCATGCCCCAAGCTATAGTATTTCATGAGCAGTTCTCGGGTATTTCTGGGACTTCTGTTAACCTGGTCAGTCGATTAAATTCAAATGGAACTACTGAGAACTTATATGCCAGGCATTTGCCAGTCCTAGGGATGCAGAGATAAATAAAACAGGAACGCTATACTGCAGGGATTCCTAGCCTACTGGAAAGACACAAGTAAATATTTACCATGCAGACTGATAATTTTGGGGATAAGGGTTAAATACAGGTACCGTGAGAGTACCAAGGGGAAAAGCTTTTGTTATTTTGTGGGTCAGAGAAAGCTTTCTGAAGGGGATAATGCCCTTCAGTTCGGTGCCGAAGGACCTGGTACCACCTGGGTCGGGATGGAGGCTGTTGAGGGTGAGAGGGCATTGTGAACCAAATACTGATGCACGCAGCCTATGGTGTTCTTGGGGAAACTCCAAGTAATTGAGTATTACTGAAACATAGGTGAAGGATTAGGGAGGCTAGTGGTAGGAGGTTGTATCTATTTGTGGCTGCTAAGTCTTATGACTATATCTTTATATTTAGTTTTAATCCCCAGTTCCAGACCATGAGGATTTGCATCTTCTGTATGAGGTTTGCCAAGAGAAAATGGAACAATCCTAACCATCTCTCACTGAGACAAAAAGAGAGGCATTCCTTTCCATTAGGAAAACACTTGTAACAAAAGAAAACTAAACATTTAGCAAAGACAGTTTCAGCTGTACTTTCTTCTGTTATTGCTGACTAACTTTCCAAAGTCCTTTATTTACTGTTTCTGAAGGATTTTAATGGTTGAGCACCTATGCCTCAGAATGTTGCCAAGAAGAAAAACTCAGAGGCCGGTACTCTCTGTGTAAGGTGACATGCCGATCTCCCATCTTTGACCCAAGTGACTCCAATAGCTCTCATGTTTGGTCAGCTTTTTTCATGTGTTTAAAATTGGAAGGCTATTACTCAGTGGAGGGGCCTCTTATTAATTTGTTAGTCGAAATATGCAATACAATGTTCTTCCAAATAATACAAACAGGAGGGTTGGCAACATTAAGTATATTAGGATTGACGAAGCATTGTAAGAAATAAACAGGTCAGTAAATTAATACAATAATTACTGTTGCTTGCTCGCCTCATAGTCCAGTAGAATAGGCACGGAGCTCCGTTCTACACGGGCTTCATCCATCTTATGGCACAACCATCCTCAACAATTGGTCTTTAAAATCTCCATGAAAGAGAAAGAGACAATAGAAGGTTCCAAGAACAGGGAGATATTTGGCTAGGCATGATATACATTACTTTTGCACACATAGTGATGTGCAAAACTCAGTCACGTAGCCTCAACCTAATTGCAAGGGAAATTTAGAAATATATCTTCTTGTGTGCCCAAGGAGAAAATGAAACAGTTTGGGTTGAAAACATAGCATTGTTTCAGATACATTAAGGAAGAAGGAAAACTAGGGTTGACCACTGCCTTTTGTAAAATTGATTACTTACACAAGGGAACAAAGAGAAAACATGAAGCTATTACTCCATTACATCTTTGTACTGGACACTTCCATGTGATAAAGTCTGAATGAACATACTATGTGGGGCATGTGGAATAGTGGATGACAAATTTTTGTACTTTGTGCCTAGATATTTATGTATGTAAGCTGGACATTGGAAATGGGCCTTGCAAGCTGCTAGAGAAAACTAGAGAACAAGGTATGGAATTTTCTAAGCTCTAGGAGTCTGTGAGTTTACTAACAAATCCTGTAGTCTGAGAAATGGCCTTTAATATTTTCCCTGTGAGACTATACTTTTTAAGACTGTTGGCATTTTTTTTTTCCCATGTAACAAGATGTCACGTTCATAAGAACACTTGGCAACACTCATCTCCAAGGACTATTCCTCATTGGCCATGGTTGCAATAGAATCATATTAAATTTAGGGGAAAATGTACCTTTTTACCATCCAGGAGCAAATATCTACCTAATGACAGACCCATATAACATTTACATATAAACACTAGCATCTTGGGAGAAATAATAGAGAAAGAAGAAGGTCGTTTTGGTTCATTACATCAGGTTCTTACAAAGCTTCAAAGACTTTTGAGCTAATTCTACATTTTTTATGTTTACCATTTCATTGCCTGGCTATGTTTTCATGGAGAAATCTTTTCTTTAAGACTCATAAAAAAATCACAAAATATCTTGTTATGAAACATTAGATATTATACAGAAACATAAAGCAATAGAATAGTTTGAAGAAAGACATTATATCTTAAGAAATACCTTTATAATGCTGGTTTGGGAGTGATATTAAAACTCGTCTTATAGTCACCATTTTGTGTAGGAATTTTGGGTCCCAACGTTCTTTCTTTTTCTGCCCTCCTTCTTCCACCTCTTAATAATTATAATCATTAATATTATTATTTTGACAAACAGGATAGTATAGGTCACTTTCTTACGGTGTTGGCATAAGGATAAAATGAGATACCATACACATAATCATTTTTTAAGTAATAAAATGTCCAGTTGTTATATCCCTTGGAAGAAACAACCCTATCTCCACTGCCCCATGTGCATTCTTCCATGACAGTCTTATTCTCTGTGATACTTATCCTGTAGTCAAGATCCTGTGATAGAAATGTATCTGTGATTGGTTGGGCAGGGGATAATGTGATAACATGATAGACATGCATGATAGATGGGCTAGGCACCAAGTATGGCATCAAGACAACCCACACCCTATCTGAAGATAGACAGGGTTTGCCAATGCCTTCCATCCTTAGACAGGAAGTAATTAAACACCTCTCAGCCCACTCTCCTACTTAGGCTCATAGGATGACTTTCATGTCTATCTCAGCTCCAGAAATGTTGAAGAGAATTTATCTAATTTGGTCTCTTTACCTTTTACCCACAGGAAGTCGTAAGATTAGAAAGAGCATGATATATTTTAAGCCATAGCTACCTATTTCCTAACCTTTTCTTTCACTCTCTTTGTTCTTTATTCTGCCTAAAAATGGTTTGCGAGACAAAAGTTGACAATTTTCCATATACTTGGTTGGTAATGGTACAGATCCAATCCAGAGGTAGGTTCCAATGTTTAGATTTGGAGGGAGGGAGAGACAAAGAGACTGATTTGTTTGAAGGAATTGGCTCACATGATTACAGAGGCTGAGAAGTCCCAAGTTCCACAATCAACAAGCTGGAGACACAGGAGAACCAAACGCATAGTTCCAGTTTGAGTCAAAAGGCATGTAGACCAGCGCTGTTGATGGTGTAAGTTCCGGTCTGAGTTTGAGTCCGAAGGCTGGAGAAAACACATGTCCCAGCTCAAAGACAGGCAGAGAGAAAGAGAATCTTTTCTTACTCTGCTTTCTTTGTTCTATTCAGGGCTTCTGCTTTACTCAGTTTATGGATTTCTCAAATTCATCACGCCTATAACTGAATTCCTAATCTTTCCTATCCTCCAAAAGATCAGAAGTAGTCAAGGGAGCAGCTTTGGACCAGCTCTCTGGGTCTGCGTCCCAGCAACTCCATTTCTTAGCTCAGTTCGCGGGCAATTTGTCCACCATTTCTGAAGCACTATTTCCACATCGGTAAGTGAGGATCGAAATAATAGCTATCTGATGGGATTCTTCTGAGGATTATGTGAGTTAACACATGGAGGGCACTTTAGGCACTTCCTGCTACACAATAATTTCTTAAAAATGCTAGTTGTTCCCCTCGTCAGGGAACAAATTCTGCTGGGCATGCTTCTTAGCAATTGTTTTCCCAGCCTTATTGAGGTACAATTGACAAACAAAAATGTATATGTTTAGTGTACACAACACGATGATTCGATACACACATACATTGTGAAATGATTACCCCATTGACATGACCTTCACCTCCTATAGTTATGAGATGGGTAAGTTCTGGAGCTCTAATGTACAGCATATTAATAACTGTAGTTATTAATATTGCATCGTATATTTGCAATTTGCTAAGAGAGTAGATCTTAAGCGTTCTCATGACAGTTTTTAAAGAAGATAACAATCATCCTTTAAAATGTGTCTTCTTCGCTCCATCCATACCTTCTTATTTCGTCCCTTTCATCCTCTTGCAACCCACTCTCCGTGATGCCTCTGGTATTCATCTAAAGAACAGATCACCACCCAATTTTAAAAACAATCAACAATTTCCCATCGCCTTAGAATGCCACAAAGGCCATCCCAATTTTATGGCCCAACATTGCCAATTTTCTCTCCTACCACTATGATGTCTGTAGCTTTTCTCTTTGTAACTACACTCACTTTTTCTCACATATCTGTTTACTCGTCCTGCAGTGCCCTTTGCCCCCACTTCCTCTCTCTCTAACTCCCTATGATGTTTGTAGCTTTTCTCTTTGTAACTACACTCACTTTTTTCTCACATATCTGTTTCCGCGTCCCGCAGTGCCCTTTGCCCCCACTTCCTCTCTCTCTAACATAGTCAGCTATGAAGAACTATCCCTGGCAAAGGCACAATGAAATCTTAACAAGAAGCCACTGACAGAAACTTCAATTCTCAGAACTTTTTCTGCTTCATTCTAGAGTAAAAGGGGAGGAAAGGGAATGGAAGCAAACCCACATCAGGAAAATTGTTTTTAATAAGTGATGTCCAGGTCCTTCTCTAAGAGCACTTTATGTGGAACAATTTTCTGACTCTTGCGGGGCCGCACTGACCAAGCCCTCACCCACCTCTCCCTCCTGCATCAGTGATGGATGAAACACCAAACACTTGCACTTGTTCCTCTCGTTCTCTGGAGGGGAGAAGAGAGCAAAGGGTGGGGGAAGCGGTCCACCAAATGAATCATGATAATAAGGAAAACGTGGACATTTTAATTGTTGGTCTTTCCTACTCTAAGCTCCTTGACATCTACCCAGATACACACACATAAAGGGAGCATGATCGTGTACGTGCACATGCGCGCGCGTGTGCGCGCGCGCACACACACACACACACGCTCGTGCACATGCATGTGCGCATGTGCACACACACACACACACACGCACACACACACACACCAGAGAATGACATCGTCATCCTCTGACATACTATGGAGTGATTGTTGTTGTTTATTCTCTCCCCACTCCCCATCCCACAACTATAATGCGAACCCTCTGTGACTTAATTTTTTGCTTACTATTATATATCTAGTGCATAGTCTAGTAACAACACATAGTCAGTTCTCAAAAAATATTCAGAAGAGCAGATGAGTGAATGAATGAATGAATGGTGAAAATGACTCCTTAAACTGACAATAGTAGATGTGTTGCTACTTATTAATTACATGATCTTAAGTCAGAAGTTAAATCTTCTAATGAATGAACGCATGAACGATGGATGTGTGGACGGATGGATGGATGGCTGGCTGGCTGGATGACCGACAAATGAATGGAAGAACTCATTAAAATTATAATGAGTAGAAGTTTCGCTCCTTCCTAACTTCACATTCTTAAGTTAAGACTTAAGCATCTCTGGGCCTCAGGATTCTCATGTACTGAAAAAGGCACAACAGCATTTTAAAAGAAAAAGTTACAGAAGAAAGAATTTACTCTGTGGAGGCTTGTTCCTGCCTCACTTGTTCCTCCAGGCAGCATCTGACACACCTCTAGATCCCCCTGTACTTTCTGTGTATCATTATTACAAATGATCATTGAGGTCCAAGAATGTACTTTGAAGAAGAACAGAATTTAAAGACTGACTGAGAAGAGACGACCCTGGAAGACTAATGAAGGACAGAGGAGAAAGCTAGAAATGTACCCACCAATGGGCGTTCAGACTTTTCGACAAAATTAAGAAACTTCACTAGGAGAAAGGAAAATAGAGAAGGCAGTAAGAGGAGAAAAGTGGCAAATGCAGCCCCAACTTTTACGAAATCAGAAAATTGTAAGCATGGAACTGATAGATCATTTCAGGGCAAGGAAGGTATATACTGCAAACAGCTGAAAGTTCCATGAATATTAGGTCCCCATGGAAAAGATGAGAGGGCCATAGGGGCATCATTTATTATACCAGGGGCACAGGAGGGGATGCCCATGTGTCAAAGACTGTCCTGCTTCCCAATAGAAAGACGTTGGAGGTAAGTCTCCAGACTCAGTCGTGCTGAAGCAGAGGGACCCTATAGGTCGTCACTGATGCCTGGTTGAAGAGGAGCAGTGCCACCCTGTGGTTCAGATCCTACACCTGTCTAGCTGTTAGCATTTTTCACGACTGAAAGAATTTGAAAATCCCTTTCAGCTAAAACATATTTTAGGCTGAAGTATAAACAGTTGATTCCTTGCCAAGTATAAATGACACAGTCATTCATTTTATTCTTTGAGAGGGGGAGGATGGATTGGGAAAGAAAAGGAAGAAGATAAGAGGGTGTCAAGGGTTTCAGTTAAGGGTCAGGATACAGCTCTGTGGAGGATGTAAAGAGAGGCAATCAGCACAGAGGGCGGGTCTCAAAAGCTTCTAACTTTGCAGAGGGCTGTTATTCATCTGGGCAAGGATAAACAGAGAGTGTGTGCTGAGCTGTCAATTGCGCTAAGGCATAGGGGACCCGGGGGAACCTGTGTAACAAATCCCACAACAGAAGCACATGTGCTGGCCAACCAGGGTCCTAATCCCAGCTCCAAAGTTTCCTCACTGAGGGTTCTAAGGCCAGTTAGCTTAAATCTCTGTGAGCCTCAGTTTCCTCTGTGAAAATGGGCATGATAATAATGACCACACCATACTGCAAGGATTAAATAACTTAGAGTATGGGGGAGAACCTAACACAAGGCCTAACACCTACAAATATTCACTAAAGTGCTTTCCTATAATAGAAGAGACTTCAGGGAAGGTTTCATTGGAAAAGTGACTTCTGAGCTAGATCTCAAAGAAGTAAGAGTCCCATTTTCTCGGCTGAAGAACTCAGATCCCCCTTAATTGAATGAATAGCTCAAGGTGGATGCACATGGAGCTGTGAAGACCAAGGCAGCTACCCCTCCAGCCGGCCAGATCAGTGACTCATTGCCAAGAGGTCAGTGAGTGACGGTTGTCTCAGGCAGATCACCCCCACATCCCAAAGACTTAGCAGGTTACCCGCAGCTAGGGATAGCAAACTCCCTGTTTTCAAACAACCTCTGTGCCAAGCTGCAGTTTTTGAAATTGCAGCCTCCAAGTCGAGGCCGTGTCCCTACGGCTGGCTGTTTCATAGACTGTGCCTGAAAACTGCGGGTGAAGGAGGTATTTATCACAGACAGCAAAAAAGGTTATTCGTATACCTTATGAAGGCATCTGCTGCTCTTCTGCCTCTAATGGATGTAGAAGGCATCGTTACTGGAGAAGAGTAGGCTTATTCGGTCCCAAAGATACTGCTTCTCAATAGCACCTGTTTTCCTGACTGGTGGGTAACATACATTTAAATATTTCTCAGCTCGAATGCTGGAATTTGCAGATTCGTCCAAGTCCTGATTGACAATCACAGCAACACTTCAGGTGGAAGGAAATGTGCTGTGAAAATGAGAAGG
>NW_006436294.1:1147451-1153427 GCF_000325575.1 Pteropus alecto
GTGCCACCTGCCGTTGGGAAGCAAGTGATTTCCTACGTAGGAGATCTTTTCCCTTAGGGAACCTGCAAAATTGATGCTGTTTCATCATCCAAGAAAAATAGAGATCAGCACTGTCCTAGGCATCAGAATATGCCAAAAGAAGTGAAAGTGACACATTTAACCAAAGAGGCATTTTATTTCTAATTAGGAGGGCAGGGAGAGATCTCAGAGCTAAGAAATAAAGTCGTGAATATGTCAAAATTAAATTTAACTCAATACGAAAGTAATAATTGAGCCTAGCGATAATAACATGTGGCTAACATTGCTAGGTGCTGGTGATACTACTGTGCTAAAGAGGATACAATTTTTGCCTTCAAAGAGCCAACTTCACAACAGACGATTAAAATATAGAGTGATTAAGTATCTGATCACGTTATAAAGAGCATAGGAAGGGAGCCTAAAGAAGACACACCTCTGAGGGTCAAGGGGAGTCTCTGGGTGGAATCTCTAAGAAGCCAGCCAGGTAAAGGCAAAAGAGAGAAGGAAAGAAGTATTCAGGTTGTGGGGTTTAGTAGGGATATTTAATGGTGTCAACCAAATCTAGTGGTGTCGACCAAATCCAAGAGCTGCCCTAATTCACTGATGGAGTGGGACCCCCAGCTGCACTGCTTGTGCTGTATCCCCAGATACCGGGGCACTAGGAGGGCACACCTTCCCCACCCTGTGCTGGGAACTTAGAACACAGACTGGGCCATCTCTGATTGGGAAGAATAGTGGCACCTAACTTAGGGAGGTGTGGAGTAACCATAATTTACTATGTAGATAAAGCAGCAGAGAAATAAATTCTGCAGGAGGAAAAATAATAGTTCCACTACTGTTTAGCATCTCTCTGCTACTCTCCTCTCTTCCCTGGAATATAGTTATAAGCCTCCTGATAGGTGTCGCTGCCCTTGCCCTTACACCCCCTACTCCACCCCGCCCCCGTGTTACTAGTCCAAAGTCTGTTTGCCCAACACATCCAAAGGCCAAAATTCAAAACATCAGAGTTTGGAGTAAGGAAAGGTCTATTGATCGAGAAGGAACCAACCAAGAAGATGGGATCCTATGGACCATAGCCTAGTGGTTACCAGAGGGTAAGGGGTGGGGGGGAGGTAGACGAGGTAAAGGGGGTCAAATATGTGGTGACAGAAAGAAATCTAACCATGGGAGGTGAACACACAGTGTAAATATATGTACGCCTTACTGTTAAAGTGTACAGATGAAACTTATCGGATTTCATTAACCGATGTCACCATAAAATAATTAATTAATTAATTTTTAAAAGAAGAAGGAAAGAGAAAGAGAAGGAGGAGGAGGAGGAAGAGGAGGAGGAGGAAGAGGAAGAAGGAGGAGGAGGAGCAGGAGGAGGAGGAGGAGGAGGAGAAAGGAAATCCGTCTTAAGAAAGTACGGAGTTCAGGTGTCTTTTACACGGAGGGAAGGGAACATGGGAAGGGTTGTTTTTGTGGAAACTGGAGCCCCAAGCAGAAGTCCTCTAATGATTAGCAAGTCTAAAGCAGAAGCTTTGAGCCTGAAGGCCACAGGCCCCAAGGAGGTGGAGTCAGACAGACCAGCACCTCACTCTGTCACACTCGCTCTCAGTTAGGTATCGCTTTTCCTCTCAGTCAGAGGCTGCCCAGAGATCACATCTGCTTTTCCTTACTCCTGCATCTCTAGTACCTGGAACGGTGTCTGGAACATAATTGGTATTCAATAAACACTTGTCAAAAGAGAAATGTTTAAGGAGAATATATATTTCTGAAAAGAATTGACCAGACTGAATCAAAGGGAGCCATCCATGAAGCCCACGTGATAAGCTTTTCTGAAAAATTACCAGGTTATTGGACATCTATTAAAATCCTGAACATATGCTTTTCTGGAAAATTACTTGATTACTGAGAACATGCTAAAATCCTAACTTTTATTATAAGCCATTGATACCACTTCTAGGTGATAGGAACATCTTCTTCCCATCCATTTCATCTCCACCAACTCGTCTCCCTCTAGAGAACAGAAAGAAGTATTTTAAAAGCATTCCTGAATCCCAATGCACTCAGCAAATCCTCTTTATTCTTGCTCTAAATTCTTGGAGATTTCTACTGTTTAACCACGGTCGAATTTCATTTTTGTTGCTTATGGTGGAACAGTACTATAGGAAGATCTACGCATATGTAGACAGTCAAAAAAGATTTTGGTACATGGTTTGGAGAAATATCTAAAAGAGTATCCTTTGAGGAAGCCTTCAGAGGAAAAACCACTGTGGGGCTGTAGTCTCATTACTGAGGTTTTATTTCTTATTCTTCTTCACACAAAGGCGAGAACATATTGATGACAAAGATATCCTCAGGCTTTTGTACTTCCACAAAGATGCTCCCATAGAGTTAGACACTCTCAGTAAATCATTATAAGACACTTTGCGGCTTAACTTCCTGCAGCACACTTGGGCGATAAAGAATTTTCAACATTTTTTTAATATTCCAACTATCTTTCATAACACATACCAGCTGTCTTAAAAAAAAAAAAAACACAGGAAAAAAATAGCTTTAATATGTACAAAAATGTTTTAAGAAGAAAAATATAATAAATGCTAAGGGGAGATAAAAATTGCTAAAGACTCCCTATAAAGTTTTAATCAGACCCAATTTTGTTGAGCCTGGAATGGGAAGAGAATAATGAGCTTCTATTTTTGGAGGTTATGATAATCAGAAATTCTGACGACACTGATTTACTGCAAAGCACAAGAAAGGCACGGCCTCAGGTGGTGGGGTTGAAGTACACCCAGTTCCAATCTCTACGAAGAAGGATTAGTGCTTGACTAATACATTGAAGCTCTCCTTTGAAGCACTCCTGCTTGTCCAGTCTGTAGGGACACAGACACAGATTTCCTGGTTTTCCCCCCATCTTCTTTGGTGTTTTAAAAAAATCTGCTCGTTGATACATTGGAAAGGAATCTCAGAGGACACGCCGTCCATATCCCTCTTTCAACCAATGCAGATACTGCAGCAAAGAAAGGTTTTCCCAAGCTCAATAAACAGGGTGGATCCATAAGATGGCAAGGAGCCTTTCTCATGTTTAATTGTTAAAACAATAGGATAAATAAGCAAATGATAAAAAAAAAAAAAATTTAATCAAATTCCACCACCCTATTGGGTTAACTAATTTCACCCACGTTTGCATGAAGATTTCTACAATTGGCATGAGAAGAACGGTTATTTTCAACAGAATCGATATGGTTTGATTATGAGGTTGGGTTAGGGGCACAGGAAGGTAGAGATTGCAGACTTTTAAGCGTCTGATTTGGGTAAACTGACTAGTTAAACACGTGAGTTCCATCAGCCTGGGAAAGAAGTGAGATCTTTTTATTCTCAGACATTTTCACAGTCTCCTTTTCAGCTAGACTCAGTCATGTGACCTATGCTCCACCAATCAGATGCACCAGTACAAAATGTCTATTCAAAAGTGAATGATGGGAGGAGGCCACCTGCATGTAGAATTTATTTTTCCAGAGAGCTCTGTGAGTGCAGTAATGGACAGTCAGGCATACAGAGGCGAGCATCCTGCATCTGATCCCAGACATGACATCAGTGGCTTCTGCTATATAAGCTTTACATTGTGGTTTGGGCACGATTCTGAATATATAGCTTCTGTCAATGTAAGAAACGTCCAAACCTGTAGAGAATTTTTACGAGTTTATTTGAGCCAAACTGATGACAACTGCCAAGAAGCAAAATCTTAACAGATTGAGAAAAGGGCAGTTTTGCAGCTTAGTTTATACATTAGAATCAAAGGAGGAGACATCAGGAGGGTTACATGAAGCCCACGGGTGGTAGGTGGGGGCAGGAGAAAGCAAAGCAGTGAACCCTCTGGGATTGGCTGAAAAGGCAAACTAGGGAAACACAGACTTTTTTCACTCTGGCAGGTACTCGGGATAGTTAACAAATAAAGTTTACAGCACATAGAGATGGTGTTCGGGGAAGAGAGAACCGTGAAGGGCTCTGTGGTCTCCGGCTCGGGTGCCAGCGGTTCCGCCCTGGGGGTCTGGAAAAGGAAATTACTCTGACATTTCAAGGGAATGTTATCTTAGATGCCAAAAGACAATAGACAGGCTCTCTTACGGTAAAGACTGACCTTTGTCAAGGAAGCTCCAGGGCTTGGACAGACGACCTGCCAGGACCTGCTTTAAGTTAGAAATCTTTATGTTCAGACCATCTTATATGGTCATCTTCAGTCTCTGAGTTTGTCAGGCCCTCCATGCTGGACTCCCCTGAGCTCGTCATGTTTCGTGTGTGGCCCCTTTTTTGTCCACATTTCTAAGCCTGATTCTTTTGCTTTCCTGGGAGTCTCTAAGTTATCTGTTGCTTTAAACATACTTTTCTCTTCAAACCTGCTAGGCTGTTATGGTAGCTGGTCTCCAAAGCTGGCTGCCCTATGAACCACACTTCCTGGTGTCATCCTTCCCCTTCTATCGGGCCAGCCCTGCGACTCACTCACAACAGAATGTGACAGACGGACGCTGTGTGACTTCCAAGGCTAAGTCACGAGAATCCTTGTAGCTTCTGCCTGTGCCTCTTGGAATGCCCACTTCTGAGAAGCTCTCTCTGGGAACCCAGCTGTCGTGCTGAGCATCTCAAGCCACATGGAGAGGCTACGTAATGGAAGGACAAGTCAAATTAAAAAGAGGAGACTTAATTCTCCCTCTAGAAAATAAGAGATCTCTCTCCTCTTCTTTTTCTCGGAGTGTTTACTTTAGAAAACTGAACTTATGAATAGCTCTCTTTAAAATGTATATCAACCCTTTTGAAAACTAAATAGGTCTTTTGCCAGCTTTATGATCCAGGATCCTCTTTCTCCAGGAATCATTTCTTTGAAATGGAAATACCAAGAGAGATACCCTCCCCCATGTCTCTCTCTGTCTCTTTCTGTCTATCTCTGTCTCTCTGTCTGTCTCTGTCTCTGTCTCTGTCTCTCTCTCTCTCTCTCACACACACACACAGAGTTTCTGTGATAGGGTAGAAGCCTAACTTGACTGCTCCACATTGCAAAACCATCTCCTGTCATGAAAGTATCATGAGCTTGTTGTTCCTCTCGGTAAAGCCAATGACCAGGTAAAATTAAAATGAATTATGTGTGACAAGTGGGGCCACCAAGCCCTCTTACCTGAGGACAAGCTGTTGTTTGTCTCGAGAACGTGCATGTAATGGGTTGTATCTGCCCGTTTCTCTCTGTGCGATCGATCCCTTGGCAAATCGCCTCTGATGGCATCGTATTCTGGGTTAACGTTCATTCGATAATAAAACTGTTTTTCTTTCTCTAGTACCTTTACAGAGAGGTTTTCTGGCTTTGGAAAAGATTTTGTTTTTAATTGCACTCCCCAAAGTAGGTGCTTTGGTTGTCAGCCCCACCCGAAGTCCCAGATAACAGCCAGCACCATATCACAACCATGGAAATGAGTCATTGTAGACATTCGGCCCCAGGAGCCCTCAGATGACAGCTGCCTGTGGCCAGTCCTTGGCCATACCACATGAGAGACTCCACAGCTTCCTGGCTGAGCCTAGGCAATCATAGAATCATGACAGATAACAATGAATTATTGTTTTAAGCCTCGAAGTCATTCCTTATACATCAAGAGACAACTAGAACAAATAACTGTGTTCTTGCAGCTAGGAACTCTGATACATGTAACCTCTTCTCTCCTACATGCTGAATACCCTGGCAGATGGAAGTCCATTCCATTTCTGACCTCCCCTATTGAAACCAGTTTTATTTTTTGCACAAATGAATTACTAATATCTTTTCCTGCTTACATTGTCTTATTTGGACAGATTGGGGTTTAAATAAAATAAAAACAACAAATTGAATGCACTATATGTCAGTCGAACTAAACTGAATATTTTTATCTAACAAGTGCTTCTAAATAGCATTTGCTTCCATTTGTTTACACACTTCACAGATAATTTCCC
>NW_006436294.1:1153453-1164315 GCF_000325575.1 Pteropus alecto
TGCATTTAGGGAGCACCAAAACTCTGTCATTATTCCACAACCATTTCTAAGGTCTGCTCTTGGTTCATTGGGCATTTTGCTCTTATGTCCACTTCGGGAGACAACATTTTGAGTTCGGTGCCTACTTTCCCTTCCTTTTAATGGCATAATTAAAAGCTCTCTATTTGTTCTTTCACCAACATTCACAGAATATTGTCAAGACTGAAACCAAACGATTAGACACAAACATGCTATCTGTAGGGACCCATTGTTCCAATATCAGCCTGTGTGTGCAACAATTATTGGATTATGTTTCTGCAGATAGATACACACTGTCTCGTGATTTGACTTCCTCATTGACAGATTACTGACTCATAGGTTTCAAGACAAAAGCAATTCAGACATTGTCTTCATGCTTTTTCCAATTTAAATTGAACTTTGGGAACTTAAAGCTGCTTTCTTTAGTTGATCTGGACCCTTCCCAATGGGATTAGTTCTTGAAGAAGCTCAGGACACATGGGCTGGCAGCACCAGTTTCTCGTTCTTTCCCTCACCCATTTTTAAAATGGCAGGAATCAGCAGACTATCCATTTACAGAAAAAAAGAAAGGATCGTTAGAAAGGAGATGTCATGAGTGAAAACCACACTACAAAGTTTGTTCCCGGCCACCACTTCATGTCTGGATCTGGCGTGCTGAAATCTGTCTTCCTTCTGTTCTCCATAGATCCTAGGATAAAGACCTAAAGACAGGGAGTCACACAGACTTGAACAATTTGGAAGAGCACGAAGTGAGTCTGAGGCCAGGGAGAATTTATGCAGTCTCAGCAACTTCATCTGTAAAAAGACGAAATGTTGGTATGCACCTGCCAAGGTTGCTGGGAAGCTTAAAAATGTAAGTACACCTAAGAATGCAGGTAATTCCCTGAGCATCGTGTCTGGCTCCTTACAAAGTGTGTGATCAACGTTAGCTTTGATTATCGTCACGTTCAGGGCAATAATGGGAGCAATGCATTCTGCTTGGAGCCTGTGCCTTAAGAGGGACACAGCAAACTGTGGAACTACAAGAGGAGGAGAAAAAGAGGAAGGAGAAAGAAGCAGAAGTAAAAGAAAAGGAGAAGCTAGAGGAGGGAGAAGAAGGTGACCAGAACGATGAAGGGCTTTGAAATAACGTCAAATGAGAATTCTGCAGGAAACAAAACATCACACCTAGAGAATATAAAGCATAAAGGTCGTGAGAACCCAAATGCCTCGTGGTTAAGGAAACAGACATTGTTAATTTAATAATTACGTGTCGAATGCTTACCTGGTCCCAGCAAGCTGCTAAGCATTGGGGATACAGATGGGGTCCCTGCCCCATAGAATTTACAACATAGCAGAGCTGACAGCTCATTGAAAAGGCCCCTCTGTCCAGTATGTTATGGGACTGTGACACTGCTTGGTGGCCATGATGGAACACAGCAGGGGCAGTTAAACAGCTTTCGGTGGCTAAGGGCGAGGAGGCAGGTGTCTGGAAGGACTTCTGCCTACCACGTAGGAGGAGTAAGGTACTGGAGAAATTAACCATTCAGTCTCAGATGCTCACCTGACCATGGGAATAACGGCAGGATTTACCTCGCCGGGGCGCCATGAAGATTAAACATGACCATCTTTTACAAGGACTTCCCTCTGTCTAGCAAGGAACTCATCCTGGTGGCCTGGACAGCAAATTAACCCCAATAAATGTTTAGTCAGTGACTCAAAAATCAAAAAAAAAAAAAAATGAGGGGGCTATATTTAAAAATTGGGGAATTGGTATTTCCAGATTCTCATGAAAAATAGGCAAATCTGGCAGCTCTGCTTTCACGGTTCCATATGGCAACAGTTGGCTGGATCTGGGTAACAGCTGCCATTCTGGGCACAGTGTCCGCCCTTCAGCTGGCCAGCGCCACAACAGGCCCCTCCCCTCCCGCATGTTACCTGCCTGGGCCCGCAGACTTCTGCATTGGCCACTCTTGAGCTCATAGATGCAACTTAAACTCCTCAGCTCAGTCTGTCTTCTCCCTTTTCAGTGCAGCAATCCTAAATAACTTCACAATCCCCCCGGGCTTTCTACGCTTCAGTGCTCTTTTTACTATTGTTCTTTCTTCCTGGAAGAGGAAGAATAAATTAACTCTTGCTGGGGTGGATCCGAATTATATTTTCAGGTGTGGAAGGATCTGCCTGGACGAAGCCATAAGACAAATGGCACACTATCCTCTGGGTAGTTTAGCCTAGTCATTCAAAAGAAAAAAGAGGGGGTGGCGCTTATTGTTATTGTTAAAGGGGGAACATTTCTGCTTTACACCTGTTGTTTCCTTCCAAGTGAAGGGAAATCCATTAGAGTCACACACCTGACTTCTCTCAGCTCCACTCACTTTCTTTGAGGCAAGAGTGTCCTTCAGCGAGTTTGGAAGAAAGAATTGGAAATGCACAGCCTAGCCCTTTTGTCTATCTTTTTACCAGTTTACCTATAAAAAGAGCATGTTTGCTCTGCCTCTGTCATGTGGTAAAAGGAACTTGCTTCTGTAACAGAGAGTTGCAGGGGGTTCCAACTCCAGCTGTGTCTAGACGGGGAAGCCTGGGTGGTAGATTATTTGCAAAAATGGTCACAATTATCCCTTGAACCCAGCCCTGTTAAGGAGTTCATACAGCTGCTTCTGGGGGCAGCGACGGGGGCTCGGGGAGGGAAAGTAGACCTGGTGGGCAGGAGAGGAATCCCAAGGTGACTAGACATCACCTTTCAGCTCTGACCGCCTTTCTTCTTCGGCCACTTTGCATTGTTAAATCCCTCTTTCTGTAGTGGATGATTTTCCGTCTTCTCCGATTCAGCATCTGACCTCACCACATAGGAGGCAGAATTCACCTCCCCTGTGGAATCTGAAAGTCCAAACATTTAATTTTCCTGGCCCCCTCCTGCAGCAAGAAATGCTCCCAACCCAGATATGCTCTTTCTAGAGATTCACTGCAGAATCTGAAAATAAGTTCCCTTTAAGCGCAAAGGTTCTGCCAGAAGATCCATGAACGTTCTAAATGCCTCCGTCATCATCAGAGTATTACATTTAACATGACCTCTGAACAAGGATCTCATTCTACAGTGAAAAGAAAAAAGCTGTGAGCTCACAGGACTCACTAATCTTGTCATATACCCCATCACCCAAGGATTCCTGGCCTTCTAGAACAGTGGGAAGGCTTCTTGAAAACTTGGTTATGATGCCCAATGGCTGCTTTGCTAGGCTGAATTACAGTTATGCATACAGAATATCGTATATGCTCTGAGCCCGTTAATAATATGTAGGCTATTTTTTCTATTATCAGAATACATTGCATTCCATTCCCACAATTCTAAACTTTAAAGGTTTAGAAAATTTAGTGCCCAAGCAAAGAATGTTTCCTTTGGGATACATAGCACTCCTTTTTTTTTTTTTTTTTTTTTGAATGGGGAACACTGTTTTCTTTGAATGGGGGCCTGCCTCTTCAGGCTCCTCCATTAGAGTAACAGAGGAATCGGGCGCTGAAGTTTTGCTTAGGATGATGAATTCTTACCAGCTGGGAGAGGCTGGTTGCTTACTCCACAATGGCAGCATGGAAGGCTATATCTGAATCCCAGGAGAACTCCTGTGATGGCCTTTTACTATTATTGCCCCGTCGAGTGGCAAAAGTTAGTGGAAGATAACAGGAACCCTGTGCGGGCAGAACACAAAGTACTTCTGCTCAGGAACGGAAATATGGGTCACTCCACCAGGTAGAGGAGCTCAAGATGGCTGAGGAGCTGGCTGAAGTCAAACGTGGCCAGAAATGGGTAGTAGAGAAGTCATAAATTCATAAATACCAACTGCAGCCTTAGGAATTAGCACTCAGCATCTACGGGCACATTCTTCCTCATTGTCCTGCAGGTCCACAAATGTATTGACTAATCGTTTTTCTCTGGCCTGCTATGTTCCACAAGGTGTTTCAGTGGTAGTTAATGTCACAATTTATTCCTGTAGACTACAAAATACTGAGATGGGGTTGTGACTGCAGTAGAATAAGAATGGAAAACACTCAGATACCCTGAAACCTGGGGCTGGATTTAGTAACTCAAATGACTTTGTGTTGGATTCTTTAAGGGAGAGAGAAAAAAATATTTTTTTATTTTATGAGAGATATTTGCATTATATTAGGTGAGGGTTTTGTTGATTGTGTGTGTGTGTGTGTGTGTGTGTGTGTAATTTTGTTGATTGTGTGTGTGTATGTGTGTGTGTGTGTTTTGATCATGTAGATATGGGAAAAATACAGTGGACATGCAGTTGTTGAACAGCCGAATGAGCATTTGCCATGATTTTTGGCTGCCCAGCATCTAAACCCACTTCCTATGTGTGGAAAGTGTCCCTGGTAAGGCAAACCCACCTCCCGCTACTGTCTGAAAATTCCATCTGTTTTCCCATCCCTTCTTGCCGCTGGGTACCTGACTTGATCTTGCCTACCAGACACCAAACTTTGAATTGGAGGTTAGTGAAAAAGAGCAGGACCTCACTGAATCTGTGTTTGGGAGGGGCAGCAGTGGTGGCAGCAGTAGGGGCAGCCCCCCGAGTTGCCAGAGGCAAAAGTAGCAATATCCAAAGTCAGTGAGAAGTGCCAGTAACAACGGTGTATAAGAGTTGCGAACGGCAGCCCAGTGATGCTTCACTGACTGGGTTGGTGTGACGTGGCATGTTGTTCCTAGCTGTAACCTCTGAGCTGAAAACCTTAGGCTCCCTGATAACCCTGTGAGATACTCGATTCTCTTTTAATGAATTTCTTTTCTCCTTAAATCAGTCAAGAGTTGATTTCCGTTGATTGAAACTGAAGCCTGACTGATATATCATTTATTCAATGAATATTAACTGAACTTTTACCATATAAAAGATACTGAATTAAGTGCTACTAGGTACCATGGATACGATAGTAAGCAAATGCAGGTATGGTTTCTGCCTATATAGAGTTTACAGTCTAGAGAGAGAGACATTAATCAAATAATAGTGAAAATACATTTGATATTGATTCTGTTGTCTTTTTACCATTTATACTTTCTGAAGTCCACGACACGACTTTTTCCAGATACTAAAACAAAATGTTATTTCTGAGTAACAGTGAGGCGAATTAGTCATAACTAAAATTTTCTTCTTCAGAGTTTTCGAGGTTCTCTCTAATTGGCATGTATGTCTTTTAAAAACATATCTTTCCCATTAGACAGATTGTAATTAATTCTCCAGCTGGAATCATTGGAATCTGCAAAAATTTTTGGTTAACGCAATCAGAAATATTTTCTATTATTCTGCATCATTATAACAGCATTTAGAAAATATATTTGGTTTATGTGAGATATTACCAAATTTTATTAACATAACATGCCTCGATATGATTGGGAAGATGTGCTTTATTTTATTCTTAGCACAATTATAAAACAAGTAAAGCAGCCCAGATTATGTTAAGAACAATTTTATTGAATATTAGAATAAGTACTCATGGATAGAAACTATTCTTTAAAATCTTTCGGCTAAATTAGGCAATTTTAAAATTGACTCATAAAACATCTAAACTCCGGCACCTGCCTAGTTATGTAAAATCGTGTTCCTTTACCTTGAAGGTGAACGAGCAGTCATATCTGCAGAAGTCGATGACAGTTTTCCCCCTCTTCTTCCGCCACACCTCATTTTCATGCTGTTTGTTTACCTGAGTCGTGCGATGGTCTGCGTCATGCGATGGTTCAGAACTCTACATGCATCAAGCTTACTCGTTCTGGCACCGTTTAAAAGTGTACAAACTTCACGGTGGTTTTAGACAATTAGTCTGAAACTAAGTTTAATAGCAACGTGGGGAATTCTATTTGCCATATTTCATGAATCACTGGGTTTTCCTTTGGCCAACTAATCCCTTCTTTGGGAGAGTAGATTCCTCCTCATTTTACGCCTAAATGTCTATTCTTATAACCATCGCTCCTTCTCAGTTTGTTTCTTCTTCATTTCTTTATAAAATACATACTCAGTGAAACATACTCTCTCTACTATTGCTAGTTATCATTTATCACCAAACTCAAGAACTTTTCTCTTTCCCCATTGAAGACCTCTGTAAATTAGTAAGATTGCCTTCTTCCTTAAACAAGCAAATTCCAAATCCTCTGAGATTGAAAATTGGCGGGGCAGGGGAGGCTTCACCAGGAAAGGGAAGCTGGCTCCAGAAGCCCCCACCTTTGTCCCCCTGAAATTCACTTTCCTCTTTGAAAGGTTCTTGTTCATGACTCCTCGTCATAACCACCACAAAGCTGGCAGGATTGAGGGTACAGTAAAAGAGGGGGGATGTTACTCAGTTCTAAACTTTAATACACGTGCCTTCCCTTACATTTCTGTCATACTTCACATAGGCTATTAATTTCTGCTCCAACTTTTGGCTTTTTCTGTATCTCCAACTCAAATTCTGGATGAAAGAGCTATGCTGATCTAGGATATGGTGTCCCCAGCGTCCCTTTCGAGAGGTGTTGAACTGCCCACACAGAGACTCCTGTGTGTTGACAATCTGGGTGGCTCTCAGCTGGGTTTTCATGCTGTTCTTGGCTAGACTCATTCTTGAATATTTGCAGAGCTGATGGGTCAGCTGGGCTGGCTTATCTGAGATGATTGGGATGATGAGACTCTCTCTCCAGGCTTCTTCACATTTCCTATGTCTCTGCTTGCATAATATTTGTCACCATCCCAGCAGTCAAAGCCAATCACAAGGCCAGCCCAGGTTTAGGAATGGAGAAAGCTTGTATCTCTTTCAGGAGTCGTAACGTCAACTGCAAGAATGTGTATATGGCCAGGGAGAGAAATCAAGGCCGTTTTTCCAATCTACCACCTAAAGCCTCTTCCAACACGTTAATTTCCTCTCCCTCCCTGTCTTCCTCTCTCCCTATCTTCCGCAAAGGTTTACTAAGCACCTAATGTGTTCCATGAACAGGGTATAATGCAATAAATAAGATTTGATTCCACCTGTCATAAAAGACTTGTAAAGGACCTCACTACCTAGAATGCCAGTATATTTAAAGGAGTTTTTCTCTCCCGTTAGCAGCTCTACTACCCCCTGAGATAGATGCTAAAGCCAGCTAGCGTTTTAGTAAATAACAATGAGAGATCGTGCTTTCCTTTAATTGTTTAAAATGATAGTGTTTCTAAAGAAGAGTTTCCTGCTGTTTTGTCTGATTCAATCAAGAACATTTAACCTTATAATCTCAGGATTTTGCTCCCTATCCATTTGTAATTTTCTTTATAAACCATGGATGACGGTGATATTTGGCTCGCAGGGTGATAAGGAACGTGTGCCTTGTGCAGCGTCCTAGTTGGCACAAAAAGGGTTGGGTAATGACCTTCTGGATCAGAGGGCCTATTCTTTTAATTTGTTCTCATGAGTGTTTCTAACTACTCTGGCTGGTGTGTGCGTGAAAAAATTACTGTGGAATTCAGAGTGCAGTGATGTCAAAATACAGGAGTTGAACTGGCAACAGAAATAGCATAATGAGGCATATGAGACTCTGAACTAGAGCCTCTTTCTGCTTCACCGCTTTCCTAAAGCAATGAAGCTTGACCTTGGCCGCACAGAGAAACAGCCGAGGAACTTTTAAAGCAAGTCCAAGGCCCAGGTCACATTGAGACCAAATTACATTAGAATCTTGAGAGTTGCCTTGAGGCGACTCGGAAAACGTCACAACACAAGGAGAGGTTTCTCGATTTTGAAACTGAGGAAAATTAAGTCCAGAGAGGTCAAAGATTGTCAAGAGGCCAGGTAAGGGAGAAAGCAGGATTCAAACGCAGGTTTTCTAAGTCCAAAGTCTGTGCTTTTTTTTATGCCTCAGAAGAACCGGAAAACCCCAAGTCACTATTAACCAATGGCAGAAATAAGATGGAATGAAATGACATAAGAAAGGCCTATTACAGATATAAATACTTAGTGGGAAAGAAAACTAAGCAATAAGAGCATCAAATCGCGTTATTATGACTTTTTGGGAATAAACTTTTGGAGAAGTAAATATTCTTACAATTATTTCTTATCAACTGTAAGTTTGCTGGCAATTACCTTTAAACAATTAAATGTGTGATAATTTAAAGTGAATCTTCTCAGTGCCTGACTTAGAAATTGGAACAAATATTAGACTTAACTGGAAGCAGAGCTTTTTGGGGCAATTTGGGATAAAAGCTAATAATGCTCTAAGTCTAATAGGATGTTGACAATGATCTAATAACATTTTAATCAATATTTTCAGGCAGTCATCCTTTTTGGAAAAGGGATCTAGTGGCCCATCTCTGTGTGGCCACACACAGTGTACAAGGACAAGGGCTGGGCAGTGTGGGGACTGACAGAGATGGATAAAGCCCAATTCCTACCAGTCTAAATTGGACTTCAAGAGAGGAACACTAGTATAGAGGCGATGGGAAGGGTATTTGCAAGAGGGGACAGAGGGAGTGGTACAGGACAGGCAAACATTCTTAGATAAAATACAGAAGAAGGTGTGGAGGGAGAGAAAGAGGGAGAGGAAGCGGGAGGTGAGGGGAGGTGGAGGAGAAAAGAAAGAAGGGGAGGATGAAGAACCAAACTTATTATAGACCAAACTATTGTGGGCTCTTTGGAATTTGCATCTTTTTGACTAAAGTCATTTCTTCTCTTGGCTTCTGGGGCACTAAGCCCTCTGGAACTATTTCTATTTCTTTGGCTCCACACCCTCTCCCTGCAGGCTTTCTCTGACTCCTGGCTTCAGCTTCTGTTCCTCTGCCAAAGATTCCCAAATCTTTCACCTTGAGTTCCCCCTGCCTGCCTTCAGCCTGATATGCCCAGCTGTCTTTGGATCTATTCACTCAGATGTCACCCTTGGGTGTCACCCTACGCTTAATATGTCGAAGACTTCCTCCCTCCTAAAACACATCACACTCCCTTCTAAAACAGCGTTCTTTCCAACTTGTCTGTTGCTCTCCCCATCGGTTTCCTTATGCCGACCTTGAGTTACATAACTAACAGATGCCATGTTTTTGCTCCCAAGTCAGCAGGCTACAAACCTCACTGATTCTTCTTCTGCAGTAAGATTTAGCTCTTCGCTTTTCTACAGCCACCCTCAAGACTAGGCACTAACACTCCCCTCTGTAGCAGTATTGAGGCCTCCCCTCCTTGGTTTCTCTGCCACACTGTCCACTCTGCAGAGTCCTGCTTCTGATAATTTAATGCTAACTGTCCTGATAGAGAACCTGGAATGGTTTCTTAAAAAACTAATTCCAAGCTTGTATGTGAAGTTGTTAATTATTTATATGTTACCTGTTTTGTTTTCCTATTCATTGAATAAATATGCACTTATATTTATATAGTTATTAAATTAAAATGCCCTAGTCCCTTACTATAGGCCAAACAGAGATACATAAACATGAACAGAAAATGGCTTTCTGGAAAGTGTATAGTCCAGTGGTGGATTACAAATACTCGGGGCAGTTTAATTAAGATTCAAAGGGAAAAGTGCTACAGTAGAGGCAATTTGGAAGTCTTGAGGAGAAAACTGGGAGTTGTAAATATTTTATAGATAATAAAAATATGCAACAGTGTGTTAGAGAGTAAGTGTTGGCCAACTACTTTACCACCAGCAAGAGACACTCACTCACACCAGCTTCTGTGACTAACTTACCCTCCACCCTCCACCTGCCTCCTTTAAGGGCTCCCTAGGACTTTGCTAATTCAAATTCTTTCTTCCAAGTACACCTTAAGAAGTGAATTTTCCCCAAGCTCTTCCTGGCTCTTACCTTCATCTTCTTTCTCTTCCCCGTTCAGTAATTCACAGTATATTTTTTAATCAGAATGTGAGTACTACTTTCTAGGACAAAGGTGCTCAAATTTAAATACTTATTTGAGTCATCAAGTGTGATTCAGTAGGTTTAGCTCAGGACCTGGCCCATCTGCTTTTTAACAGGTTCCCAGGTAATTCAGGCACAAAAGGATCCTGAGGTAGTTCGAGAAACAGTTTCAGACGTCCGTGGCTTCCTTCTATTTCTCGGTACGAGCTGTCCACAGCCCACAGTGCCTAGCAAAGTGCATGTGAGTTGCCAAATGCTCTAGCCTCCAAATGTCCGCTTAGCTGGGTGACTATTAGATACATCAATTATTAATGACACTCGGCCGAGAAAAATGGCTCAGCCAAGTGGAGGGCGCTCTCTGGAAGAAACTTAACTCCCGAGGTGTAAAATCTCTTTGAAAGTCACCAGTAAATCAAGAGGAAATGACACTTTGTCCTCTACAAAAATTCGCAGCCATCACCCCAAATGACCTCAGCCCGTCTCAATAGCTCATAAAAAGAAAAAGCCTACAGGTAGGTCCTCAGTGCACTGAAAGCAGTCATGCTCATACTCATAAAGTGGTGCAAATGTAAGACACAAATATTGCTAATGCATTTCGAATAATGATTAATAAAATCAAATATTATTCAGATCACTAGGGTTTCATAACAAAACGAAGCCCGAAGTTGTTTTAGACGCTGCCCTCCCGCAGTCCCTCCGCCCCAGCCCCTCCGAGCCCCGCGGCTCAGGCTCCTGGGCGGAGCTCCGCCACTGGTGGGGGCGGGGCACGGACGTCGGCGACGTGTTGACGTCACGGCGTGGGGACGCCCAACGCGTCGTCCGGCGCGGAGCTGGGCCGACCCTGGCAGCTGTCTCCAGCTTGGTTGCGTGAGCCGCGGGGTTCGCGTCCATTCTCTCCGCCCTTCGCCCTTCGCCTCGTCCCAGCCTCCGGGCCCGGCGCCGGCGTGTCATGGTGCGGTCGGCGCGGCCTGCGCGGCCCCGCTGAGCCTCCGCGGCGGCGAGCGCGGCTCGGGGTCACCATGCCTACCCGTGAGTGGCCGGGCGGAG